>NW_026057584.1:105071960-105118604 GCF_023721935.1 Panthera uncia | reverse complement strand
CCCCCCCCTTCTCTTTCCTCCTCTCTCTTCTTCTCTTTCTCTCCCTCTGTTTCTCCTTCTCTCTTTTATTTTGGCCAATAGTGATGATAAAGTCCCTAATTGATATGGGTCCTCACAAGTAAAGCTAGGATCAGTGAGTGGAAGCTATAGAGAGACCAATATGGTCTATATCAGATGGAGAGAGAGAGAGAGAGAGAGAGAGAGAGAGAGAAATAGAGAGAGAGTTTTAAGTTCCTATACACCAAATTTGCTTGTAGCTTTGCAAGTACTGATTTAAATTTTCATATGTTTAATTATGCTGTTTGTTCTGCTCAGAACAGTCTTTTTTCCCCCAATCATATCTGACTGGTTCCTATTCTTTTCTTGAGACAGCTTCTGGGAGCCTTCCCCAAGCCCTCACATTTCTGAGCTGGGCTGAGAGCCCCTTCACACACAGATCGGACTTACTCACCTTTGTATCTCCTTCACCCAGCTGAATGCCTGACACACAGTCTTCACTCTGTCAAGGTGCAGAAATGCAATCTCCTTGTCTCAAGACAGAATGATCTTTGCAGTGACGCTGAAGGTGTTCAAACATACGTTACACGAGTGTTGTACTTTTTATTACAGCCCAAGATGAGATAAATAGAGAAAGAAAAAGTGTTTAGACTTTTTACAGAAATTGAAATTAACAAGCTCTCCAGGTTGTCTTATATTGTGCACAAGGGTCCATCTGCGAGGATTGAAATTTTTCTTAAACAGTGGGGGTTCTTCACCACATCTAGTTTGCTAGTTGGTTTGGGATGATGTGATTGAGTAACTTCAAACATCATTTGAGGAGTCCTATGACATGACTTGGTGAGTCTTGTTTTATTGTGCAAGGACAAAAGAAAAATAGAAAAGCCTATTGTTCACATTTAAAATGTTATGACATATACATGTTTTCCATCATGTCCTCACGCCTGTCCTTTCTTTTGTCCCCTTCTTGCCAAATGGAATTCATGTTGCCTGAGTCTGCTGTCCCAGGGAGACCACCCACTGGGATTTAAGTAGCATACCATTGCAGGGTCGATGTCTACCCCAGGGGGTGGCTCTTTATACTTCAGTGGGAGATGTGTGGGTGAAGCTGGAGTCCCTGTCCTCGCTATCTCCCAAAGTGAATGCCTGTTCTGTCACTGTGGGGGCCAGGCCCTAGAAGTAGCTCTTACTTGAGAAGCATGGGCAAAGCAGAGGAGCTATTTCTAAATAGAAATATTTTCCTCCTAAAGTCTTGGCTTCTAGTCTACTTCTGCCTTATTCCCTTTAACAAATGTTGAATATTTGTCACATATTTTCCACTTGGCTCTTGAGCATTGGGAATAAACTATTTTATATCTTAGGGGCTGTGAGGTAGTTGTGAGTGTGTGTGTGCATGTGTACTTAATCCAAGATTGGTGCAGTCCTAATGGAGAGAGGAAAAAAAATCCACAGTAGGTACTTATCCTGGTGTTAAACTCACTGCATTAAGTACACCATGCACTTCTTCCTCTTTTTATTAAAACTCGCAGAGCCCTAATGAGCTACGGTCTCACCTCTGCGCAAGGATCACAGTTCTAATGACAGCACTGAGTTTTATAAAAATGCTTTAAAACAGCAGTTGTGAAAACATCTTCAAAGCGAACTGCCTAACCGAGCCTGCATTCCCATTTCAAGGAAAAGTCAGTCACCCTCCCTGGCAGGCATGAGAAATTCTGGGTAAAAGGTGGAAACTCTTTCTTTGCTTCTCTGTGAAATGCTTCCGTGGAGAACTCCTGCAGATTCATGAATACATTGTTCATCCCCTGGAGAAGACCTAAACTTTTCATGTTTTTAATAGCGCTTGCACAGGCTTTCAATCTGGGCAAGCTAGTGTTGGAATTCTGTCTCCAACACTGAGTAGTTCTTGGATTTTTGTTAATTAATTTCACCTTCTTGAGCTAGTCTTTTCCAATCTGCAGGTCACAACCCATTAGTGTTTGTAAAAGTCATTCAATACTCGCAACATATGCAAATAGGAGAGAAACTATCAGCTTCAACCATATGCCTTAGGAATGAAACTTTTTATTTCTACACAATACGACATAGTCCTTTGTGTCTCTGAGTTTCTGAAGTTATTTTTAAAACAATGCCCTGAGCCTCAGTGGTACTGTCTCCACCATTTTAACTGTTCAAGATCCATCGAAAATCAGAGTTGACTGTATCCTCTTCTTTCTGCTAAGGCAGGAGCTAAGTCCTTTCTTCAGTATTTGGTTCTTTGTTTAGGGAAATGCTCTAAGAGGCTGTGTAGTGACTGGAAGGTGAAAATTCATTAGCATAAGATCTGGTAGAGACACTGAAAGCGAGATGGGGCTCAGTGTTTCCACATCAGAGATGGATACAGGGCTTGGGAAGGGTCAGAGGTAGTGAAAGACTGGCAGCTGGATTGAGGAGAGACAGGGAAGAGGAGACCCTGAGGAATAGCAGGGCTGTGCATACGGAGGCAACTAGTAAGGGATTCTGAAGGGAAAGAATGGCCAAAAGATTTTTCTAGAACACTGATGTCTAAGCTTTAGTTTTCGATATTGTTTATTTTATGAGCTGTGTACACAGTGCCAAAAAAAAAAAAAAAAAGAAAGAAAGAAACTAAATATAATCCAGTGACATTAAAACAAGATAGTTTTTGGATTGTGCCATAATGTAGTGACTCTTTATTTTCATCATGTTTTCTGTCCAAGTATAGAATACTTATACTATTCTGTACATGTCTTATGTAGCGATATGTTATGAGTCTTATGTAGTGATATGTTATGAACTGAACTGTGTCCCCTCTAAAATATATGTATTGAAGGCCTACCCCCCAGTGTGACTGCATTTGGAGATAGCACCTGTAAGTAGTAAGTGAGGTTGAATGAGGTCATTACGGTGGGGCCCTCATCAATGGGAGGGGTTTCCTTATGAGAAGAGGAAGAGATCTCAGCAATGTTCTTGCACAGAGAAAATGCCATATGAGGATACAATAAGAAGGCAGCTATCTGCAAGCAAGGGAAGGAGGGCTCAGGAGACACCAAACCTGACAAGGCCTTGATCTTAGACTTACAGGCTTCAGAACTATGAGAAAATAAATGCATTTTGTTTAAGCTGCCCAGTCTGTGGTATTTTGTTATGGTGGCCCAAGGAGGCTAATGCATGTTATTTGCAAGTGATTATACAAAAGGGTCAGTAACTATGTTTGCATGTAAAAGCATTATCATTAGGAAGTAAAACAAAAGAAAGATGAAAAAAAATGTAAGATAGAGAATTAGAGCAAAAAGGTCCCTGGTGGATTGTAACTATTCACTCTTATCCCAAATCTCCAGAAATATTTGATGGTATGCTGAATTTTTGCTGGTATGTCTACAGTGGGACACTCCTTAAAACTGTTAAAAGACAGAATGGAAACTTGAAGCTACCAGGCAATTAATACCTGGTTTACATTCAGATGATATATAATGAGACTTATGTATAAATATATGTAAATGTAAATGACCAAGAAAAAAATGAGACTGACATTCTCATGTGAATGAAGATTAGACAAATGTATCGATTATTTTAACATCCTTGAATATCTGTAGACCAACTGTTGACAAAGTAATTTATAGTGCCCCTTAGTGGGATGTAGCTAAAAGGTCACAGACTAATTAGAATATCAGAGTTTGATGTCAGAGTAATTCCACTTCATACTGTAGAGATTTGACCTGTTACATGTCCAAATTTGTATTTAAAACAATAAAAAAAGGCATCCTGTATTAGTAGTTTACCGCATAGTTTTCAAAGTAACTAGCACAAAATGATCCTCAATAAAGATCAAATTCTAAAAGAGAGAAAGAAAAGAAGGAGGAAAGAAAGGAAGAAAGAAAAGGGAAGAAAGAAAGAAAGAAAGAAAGAAAGAAAGAAAGAAGAGAAAGAAAGAAAGAAGAGAAAGAACCTACTGAAATTTTCAGTTTGCTTCTAGACATTGAGATAATATACACGCTGCTTTGCAATAGGTTCGTGTGTATACATACATGTGAACACAAGTATGCTTGTGTATGCGTGTGTGTTTGATGCCTAGTTTTGGAGTCAGTAGGGTTCTTCACCAGTATTGTAGTTATTACCATGGTTCATTTGTATAATCCACTGCTCTGAAGTTGAGTATGCCATATGGCTTGATTTGGCCAATGAAATGTGAGGTGACGTGACATCCATCACTTCTGGGTGACATTAAAATATTTATCACACTTTCTTCTCATTTTCGTGGCTACCATTTCAAGATGGTGGAGGCCTTGAATGAGTCTGTTGTGGACCAGATATATTTTTATATGCCTTGAAACAATCCATTGACATTTGGAGATGAGCTGTTATTAAAGCGTAACTTAATCCATCCTGATTGACACAGATGGTGATATGGGTAAGAGGATACACTGTAATGTCTGACCACCTGAGTTATAATTCTGATTTGCCAGAAAGAACTAGGTGATATTGGGCAAGTTATTTGACCTATATGTGCTAAGACCTTCTCAACTGAGAAATGAAGATCAAGTTATTATCTACCTCTTGGAGTTGTTGGGTTGATGTGAACACCACCTGTGTTAATATATGTGAAATACTTAAAGCAATGCCTAGTACCTAGGGTGCATCTAATATGTATTCAGATATTTTATAATAATAATTATCACCATGACAAACATAGTTTTAAATGAAATCAATTTGGCTTCAAGGTAGAAAAACAATTTTTTATTAAGGTTTTGCAAAACACTTTTTTTAATTTCCCCAAAGGAATTTACTTGGCACGTTAATATATTTTTAAATATGTACAGTACATAAGGTATGTTTATATGTTACATTTTATTTTTTGCAGCCATCTTGGGAGGATGATCATTGTGTTTTTATTTTGTTGGTTGACAAAAGTGATGTTCATTCAGCATGAAACACATAACCAGTTTTTTTTTGTTGTTAAATTTTTTTTAACGTTTATTTATTTTTGAGACAGAGAGAGACAGAGCATGAACGGGGGAGGATCAGAGAGAGGGAGACACAGAATCTGAAACAGGCTCCAGGCTCTGAGCTGTCAGCACAGAGCCCGACGCGGGGCTCGAACTCACGGACCGCGAGATCATGACCTGAGCCGAAGTCGGCCGCTTAACCGACTGAGCCACCCAGGCGCCCCCATAACCAGTTTTTTTTGTGATACTACGGTCAATGCCATCCTTATCCCACCCCATGTCCAGATGAAATGCTACAGCTATGAGAGTAACATGATTTTTATGGTCATTCTGATAAGAATTGCATTTTAAACTAAGCTTATTACTTAATTCAATTGAATAGTGGTAAACAGAAAAGTATCCCTTGGTGGCAAAAAAACCGAAGCGTGAGAAGAATGGACATTAGTGGATATGATGGGATCTCCCGCTCAGCAATCTTCCTTCCGTAGTTCTTGAATGTAATTTGGTATTCCAAGTTGGCTTTTTTTTCCAGAAGACAATAACCAACTAGTCAACATGTGGCCTTGTAGAAAATCCCATCACTGAGAACTGTTAATTAAATATCTCACTCTGACCAGTCTATCTCAAGGTTGAGTCTTCTTCTCAGGACCTGATTTTTTTTTCTCCCAGTGGACTCCTTTTCTTGACTCCATGTCTCTGGTCCTGGGGGACTCTCCAGCTCTTTTGAAAACTTTTCTAACTTTTCTTCATTGTCTTAATTTCAATTTTTTCATTGACTTAATTTAAACTTTTATTTTCTGCTATTAGTGGACCCCATAACACAACAAAGGAAACATGTCATATCCTGTGACCAAGACCAGAAATGGTGGTTCACTGTTGGTAGTAATGCATTTTCCCTAGCATCTCAATGCTTAAGATATTTAGAGTCTGAGTGAAAGTGGCAACTGTTTACATTATTCATTCATTAACAAGGGTTTGAGATGTTTGGGTGCATGTGTGAATACATTTTCCCCAGACTAAATCACTTTGGCTGCTGTGAGTCATACAGGAAGGTATGAAAAATCATCTGCCCTTGTACCATGGTTATGTAGAATGAGTTTAATAGAATAAGCTAATACCTGGAAGCCAAGAGGACTGGATTTTTGGCTATACTTTGTCACATCTGTATGTGATGTCATACTTGCTATGTGACAATGAGAATAAAACCACACATGTGTTTGGTCTTTGCTACTGTGACAATAACATGACGGCTTAACACATGCAAACTGTGAATTAGAGTTTTGAAAAAAATCTTGCAGCTTTAAAGAAAAAGTCCAAATTTTAAAAAGGCCTCATATGCAAAGGTACTCATGATGTTACTAATTATGTAATACAAATGTCCTAGGAGGGGAGGAGGAGACAGCTGATGGATGAGACAGGGCATAATTCGTTAAATCAGGATAATAATTACTACTGTCATTTATTAGAAGAGTCCTATGAGCCAGCAATTTTACTATATCTTTGAAGTGTACTATTCCGTTTAAATACCCCATGAATCCTTAACTTGTAATCATATACTACCCACATTTTGATGTGAGAAGACTGGACTTCCAAGAGGTAAAAGCAATGAATCTTCATTCGTAGAAAGTTTCAGTACACTTACCACACAATCTAGCAATCACACTCCTTGGTGTTTACCTAATGGAGTTGAAAACTTATGTCTGCACAAAAACCTACAAATGGGTGTTTATAGCAACCTTATTAATAATTGCCCAAACTCGGAAGCAACCAAGCTATCCTTTCATAGATAAGTAAACTGTGGTTCACTCAAACAATGCAATATCATTCAGCCCTAAGAAGAAAAGAGCTATCAAGCCATGCAAAGACATGGAGAAACATTAAATGCATACTTAAAGTGAAAGAAGCTAATATGAGAAGGCCACATACTGTATGGTTCCAACTGTATGATATTCTGTAAAATATAAAAAAGTACAGAAACAAAAGACCAGTGTCTGCCAGGGGTTGGGACCACACAGGAGAATGAATACATAGAGCATAGAGGATATCTAGACCAGTTCAAATACTTTACATGACACCATAATGATAGATGTATAACATTATACATTTGTCCAAACCCATACAATATACGACACCAAAAGTGAACCCTGAAGTAAACTATGGAGCTTGGAGCTTATAATGTCTCAAGGTAGGTTCAGCAGTTGTAACAAATGTGCTAGTCCGGTAAGTGATGTTGATAACAGGGGAGGCGTTTGTGGGGGCAAAGCGTATATGGGAAATCCCTGTACCTTCCTCTCAATTCTGTTCTAAAGCTACAAGTTCTCTAAAACCGTTAAGTCTTAAATTTAAAAAAAGAGCAAAATGAAACTATAACACACACACACACACACACACACACACACAAAGGCTGAAAAGTGTTAGCAGTTACATTCTTCAAGTTGTGGGACTCTAGAATTTTATCTATATATTTTCTCTGCACTTGTGTGTTTTTTGAGCAATTTGCTTCATGTGAAATGAATATGTCTCATAATCAAAATTATTATTTTTGAAACCAAAATAAGGGTGATCAGGCAAAAGGCTCACTCATGCCTTCAGCTCTCACAGCCTGTATTAGTCATGTCATGTTATGTACTCCATTGATTACCCTTTTTGACATTGTCCAAGGAATGATAGTAAACACAGCTGACATTTCGTGAATGCTTTGCATGTGCCAGGGATTGTGCTAAATGCTTTATATTTGTTCTCTGTTTAATTCATAGGATCACTTTCTACTAAGGGTTCTGTTCTTCCTTTCATCTTACACATGAAGTTCCTGAGACCCAGAAAAGGAAGATAACTTCTCAAGTTCATTCAGCTAGTAAATAGTGGATCCAGGACTCCACTCAAAATGTGTCTAATTCTGGAGTAGGCACTGCTAACCATTTACATAGCCTACCTGTCCAGCCACAGAGTCATAAAACCTGGCAGGTCACAGCTTACACGAGGTAATTTCAATCGCCCTTCTTATATGAGCTGAGAAAATGGACTGTGAACTTTTGGATTCATAGTCACAAGGAACATTAGGAATTTTAGAGTTGACTTTTAATGGATTACTTTATCAATTTCTCATTTATACTAATTTATTTGGTGGAGAAAAAGCAACCCCTGTCCCAGTTTACCCCCCAAGCTATTTCCTTTGTTTGGAAGCATTTGAGACAAAACATACACCCTTTAATTATAAAAGCAATTTTGGTAAAAAAAAATGTCAGCATTTTTATTCATTGATGGATTGATTTTTAGAATGCCCATAGCTAGGCAATCTAAGACTCTGCGATAGGAAAAGAAATTAACATTCAGAAATAACACAAAGTAAAATGTCTCGTGTATGGATCCCTGCAGTCGCAGGTAACTGTAATGTTTCAGAAAAAAGTAAACACAACCAAAGTTTAGCCCGGGAATTGTTTTGTAATTATATCCAGGCATACCACAGTCAGGTTTACTTATTCATGTAATGATGCAGCTGGGATGTGACCTGTGAGCATCTTGTCAACACTTACTCACTTGCCCCCAAACACCTGACCTACTCTTCTTTCCAAGCCTTTGATAATATGTCAGCTCTGCTCATCATACATGCATCCAAAGGCTGCCGTGAGCCAGTAATTCTCCTGAGGACTGAAGAGGTAATCATTAAGACAAAGTCCCCATCCTTCGGGCCCACTGGCTCCCGCTCATAGACTGCTTTGATTAAATCATCTCCGAGTACATTTTATGCACTGGTTAGGTTTCCAGAATGGAGCCACTGCCCAAATATTATGAAATTGCAGGAAAATTTAAGCCCGAAGCAAAGCAGTTGATGTCTTATAAGTCAGAGTTAATGGAAATGTCCAGCGGAGTGGAGACACAAATAGGGAAGAGAAGCAGAGTGGACATTTTTGTTCATCTAACTCCCAGGGGGAAGTAAGACTCAACACACAAGACCTCACAAATACTTCAGTCTATTAAAACTTGACAGGGAGGTAACCACAGAGATAGGAGTAGTGGTTTTCTGAATAGAAGGAAAAGATGAGGGACAGCAGCCAGCCTGCCTTCTGGCAGTTTGTAGGACCTTCTGGTCAGGCTTCTGCAAAGAGCTCCTGGTCAGGTGGGCCTCTGAAGGCCACATCAATGGACCATGGGACCCTCATCTCACACAATACAAGCCAGTGAGCCCATGCAATCAACAGGGTCAAGTGTGGCAGGTTAAAAAGTTAGGTTTTTTCAATCTCCAACCTCTACCCTTACTTATCAATCATCAAGATCAAATACCCTTACGTGGATCCAAATGACACCTCCTAGACACCCTCAACACGTTCCCCTTTTGAGTCTTCTGAACTGCAAAGGTCATCTGAATTCCAAAGCTCCAACTAACCACATAAGCTAACCAAATGTGCAATGGTGTAAGGTAACTGTGTTTGCTTAGGCCTCTGCTCAATTCCCATCACAGCTAATATTTTAAGCACTTTACCAAGATGTGATCCACATGCCATACATTGCATCCATATAAAGTGTACAAATCAATGATTTTAGTATATCCACAGAGATGTTCAACTGTCACCACGGTCAAATTTCAGAACATTTGCAACACCTCAAAAGAAACCCCATGCACTTTAGCTATTATTTCCTTATCTCATGCCCTTGTAGTCCCACAAACCACTCACGTGCTTTCTTTATCTACAGACTTCATATTTCATATGAATTTCATGCAACTGGAATCATACAGTATGTGGTCTTTTGTGGCTTGCTTCTTTCATTTAGCATAGTGTTTTGAGGCTCATGTATCAGTATTTCATTCTTTTTATAATTTTTTTAACGTTTTTTATTTATCTTTGAGAGAGACGGGGGAGGGGGTACAGAGAGAGAGGGAGACACAGAATCCTAAGCAGACTCCAGGCTCTGAGCTGTAGCACAGAGCCCAATGTGGGGCTCGAACCCACGAACTGTGAGATCATGACCCGAGACAAAGTTCAATGCTTAACCAACTGAGCCACCCACATGCCCCAGTACTTCATTCTTTTCATGACCAATAATAGTCCTTCATGTGGACAGGCTACATTTCTTAAATCCATTCATTCGTCAGCAGACATTTGAATTGTTTCCAACTTTTGGATATTATTCATTATGCTGCTGTATAATCTTTCATGTAAAAGGTTTTGTGTAGACATATGACCCTCCCTTTGGTGTAGAGTTCTCCAGGAGTGAACATGCTGAGTCACATGGTAACTGCATTTAGTTGTTTGAAGAACTGCCAACTACTTGCAAAAGTTGCTGCAACATTTTGTGTTTCCACAGCAGTGAATGGGGGTTTTTATTTCCCCACATCCTTGCCAATACTTGTCATCGCGTCACTGTTTGATCCTGGTAGGTGTGAAGTTGTATCTTACTACTTGTGACAAAGCCAAGCTTTCCGTGTACTTCCTAACCATTTGTGTATCTTCGGAGGAATACTTATTTAGATCTGCATATTTTGTGTGTTTGGGTTGAAATATTTATTAATTTTTTAATTTTATTTGATTGTAGTGGACACACAATGTTACATTAGTTTCAGGTGTATAATATAGTGTTTCAACAACTATATATATATTATGTTGTGCTCATCACACGTGTATTATCATCCGACACTACACACACACACACACACACACACACATACGGCTATTGCGATACCATTAACTATATTCTTTATGCTGTACTTATTTATTTATACTGACTTGTTTATTTCATAACTAGAAACTGGTATCCTTGTCCTGCAACCTTATGGAACTCACCTATTAATTCTTATAATGTCTTAGTGGATGCTTTTGGATTTTCTTCACACAAGATTCTGTCATCTGCAGATAAAGATAGTTTTACTTCTTTTTCAATCTACATGCCTCTCAAGTACTTTTTATTGCCTAATTTGTTTGTCTAAAACCTACAGTGGTTGTGTTGAATAGAAATGATAAGTGCAGACATCCTTGTCTTATTTCTAAACTTATTCGGAAAAGCCAGTCTTTCACCATTAAGTATGATTTTTGCTGTTTTTTTTTTCTACACACCCTTAACCAGGTTAGGGATGTTTTCTTCTTCTAGGATTTTGAGAGTTTTAATCATATAAAGATACTGGATTTTGTTGAATGGCTTTTCTAAACCTATTGAAATGATCACGTGTCTTTGTTTTGTATTCTATTGATATGGTATATTATATTAATAGATTTTTAGACATTAAGTCAATATTTCATTCCTACTTAGTCATGATTTATAATTCTTTTTTATAGGCTACTAACTTCGGTTTGCTGATATCTTGTGGAGAACTTTGATAAAATCAATGTCTTTTTTCAAACACTGCAGACTCTTGATTCTTTATAATTACTAGGTATAAAGATTAAAACTGGAGAGAGAGAACTCTTTTGAGATTTTGATGAGGTAGTTGCCACCATGGGGCTGGCTGTGCAAAGCAGATGAAGCTGGGCTTATTTAAATTTAAGACCTGGAGCGGGAGCTGTACTGAAACTCAGATATCCAAGAATGGGGTCGGCTGGGGTCGGTGTCTCTGAAGGTTCCCTTGGGGATGAGACTTCTGAGGAGGGCATCTAAGGGGACACCGTGACACTAGTCTTGCAAATGCTGGAAATACTAAAAAGTGAATTAAGTGAGTCTTCTTAGTGTACACCACAGCCACCAAAGTGAAGAAGCAAGGCTGGTATGATCCTCAAAAGAACAGAAAGTGGAGAGGTGGGGCAAGGCCCTCCTCCTGCTCTACCTTGCCGGGTCCTCTGCACTCCCCACAGGCAGAGCCACACGGAAAGCACCCAGCAAAGTGGCAATGTGCTTTTGAGTCTCAGCCCCAGCATCACACGGCAGAGTATAAACTGCAGGTTTGAAGCTGCGAGACAAAACCTGTAGAACTGGCACGCTTTTCATGGAGTGGATTCTAGGGTCAGCTCGGAGGGAGGTGCCCAGGAGAAGACAGGGACCCACTTCAAGGAAGGCACGATCTTTGCACAAGGGCTGCGGGGAAGGGGAAACACATATTCCAAAGCCATAATCACGATAAAATGAAACTAAAACTCACACGGCATGAGAAGTAAGCACTGGGAAGTGAGGTGGGTCTGCCAGGGGAAGACAGGTTCTTGGTAGAGGGGTTGATCGCAAAACTGCAAACACTCGAAACATGGTCCAGCTATAAAATCAGATAGTGCAAATGTGGGCTCTCAGGAGTCCATAGCAGGAGGGAGTGTGCAACTTGTGACTGTTTCCTTTTTTCTTTTTTCATAGTTGATGAGAATTATATGAGAATACCATACGATTTATAAGCAATCATAAGTGAGAGGTAATAATTGTCATTTCACGTTTGTACTTAAACAGAATTATGTGATGTCTACCACTGTTTTTATTTATTTATTTTTAATTATTTTAAATTATTTTAACGTTTCCTTATTATTTTGAGACAAAGAGAAATTGAAAGTGAGCAGAGGAGGAGTAGAGAGGAGGGAGAGAGAGAGAATCCCAAGCAGGCTCTGCCCTTGCCTATGCAGAGTCCAATGCGGGGCTCCAACCGCACGAACCCTGAGATGGTGACCTGAGCAGAAATCAAGAGTCAGAGGCTTTAACGAACTGAGCCACCCAGGTGCCCGACAACTGTTTTTAATTTAAAGTACGAGAAAATAGTGCCAGCGTTACCAGGTTATTGTCCCTGCAATCATAATGTCAACGGGTGATATGCAGTGCAGCTAGGAAGCATCGTTGTGGGTATGCTTCTTGTCCTGGATATACTTTTGTAGCACCACAGAGAACATGGCTGAAGACCATGAGAAAGCAGGGAGCAATCTTCACACAGTGCAGTAAGGATATATGATTTCAGCAACATTATTATTATTTTGGTCACTGTGAGTATAAGCACGATCTCCTTTTTACACTGAACTTTGTGCCTTTTAAAGCAATCCCACTTCCATTGCTTCCTTTACTCTTTGACTTAACCATATCAGTGGGATACAGGGAGACCGTGTATCCGTTTACAAAATGTTTTTCGACACTTTCTTTGCCCAAGGCCAAGGAGGTAGATTTCCATTATATAATGCCCGTCCTTGTCTTTTACGCCACGTTAGGAAGACCCGAGTTCCTGTCGTGAGAGAGATTTCTGAATAGTGACATCCAGGGAGTTACATCCTAGCATTTTAGGATGGATATGGAAATATCTTTGAAAATATATTTGAAACATTACAGAAAGGAAGATACAGATGAGTGGTGTAGAAAAAATTAGCACTACTGTGTGTTTCAAAACACACCAAACAATACTGTAGTGATTGTGAAAACTTGTATGTGGAGTAAAATCATTAAACATATAGAGACATGGTAACACCAGCTCCAGAAACCTGCTATTCCTGGAGAGGATGGGCAGATGTCAATTGCAAGAATTAGAGGCTTTCAACTGCTGTTTCTTTAAAAGAAGAATGGGAAGCATGATTAATAAAAGCAAGCACGCGTCACATCAGCCTGGTATGCACCTGTTGTATTATTTCCTGTAACTGCATGTTTGAAACAATTTGCCAATTCCTCTTTTTTTTTTACTTTTTTTTCTATATCAGGGAGGGAGTGTGTAACTTGAATTGGGTTAAGGGGCCAGGACAGTGAAATTTAAACACGGGAAACAAGTAGGAGGAGATGATAGGGGTTAATGATTTTTGACAGAAGAAAAAAATGAAGATACAGTATCTTCACTCTCTGACTCACAGTTACTGTTAATGAATCCCCCCCCCCCCCCGGCTGCTGCCGCTGCCCCAGTTACTGTTGCAACAACTCCTGCTTTCTGAATTCTAGTCTGTTCCTCCAGTACTGATGGACTCAATCCTGGACAGCCTCAGTATTTTAAAAAAAAATTTTATTTATTTTTTTTGAGAGAGAGAGAAGGGGAGGGCCAGAGAGAGGGAGAAAGAAATCCCAAGCAGTCTCCATGCTGTCAGTGCAGAGCTCAACATGGAACCTGAACTCATGAACCAGGAGATCATGACGTGATCCGGATGAACCCGAGTCGGATGCTTAACCAGTTGAGCCACCCAGGCGCCCCTTGGCCTGTCAAAATTTCTAAACAAATGACAGTCTCCCCTTCCCACTCTCATTTCATGTTCTTCTCAGAACAACCCATGTCTGGTCCAGCTTCAGAGCACAGGAAGCGATTATTAATAATACGGCAACATCGTGGCAAAAATAATACCGATATTTTCTCATCCTGTTGCAAGCAATCCTTGCAACGATGGCAATTTTGATTGCTAAGGAAAAAGCAAGAATCATCTGCTTGACTAGTTGTCTGCCTCAGGAGATTTCTAAATGAGATTGTGGGCTTGATTTCTTAAACGTATATTAAAGAGACTGGTTACCTCAGTCCAATCAAAGAATCCTGCTACTCTGCTTTCAGTGCTGGAATAGCAAAGAGAGCAATCATAGCTCTCGGAAGCAAGTCAACACATCTCCTAGTTGAAGAATGTTATAGGGATGATGTATGATGTGCCCCATGGTTATGGAGGAATGGAGATGGGACCCCATTGTGCAAGATGTAGTGTGCTGTTCAAATGTTACGTGTCTGTATATCCCTCCAGGGTATGTGGTTTCATGGTGTAGTGTCACCAGGGTGCCTGTCCCTTCTTCTACTTGTTCCTCGTAGGACTTCTGTGAATATTGACAACTCACCTCTGGAAAAATTAACTTGAACAAACTTTTAATTTAATTTTTAATGTTTATTTATTTTTGAGAGAGAGACAGACAGACAGAGAACGAGCAGGGAAGGGGCAGAGAGAGAGAGAGAGACACAGAAACTGAAGTGGGCTCCAGGCTCCGAGCTGTCAGCCCAGAGCATGACGCGGGGCTCGAACTCACTAACTGTGAGATCATGACCTGAGCCAAAGTCGGACGCTCAACCGACTGAGCCACCAGGTGCCCCGCAAACCTTTAATTAATAAAAAAAAAAATAGCATCTAATAAGTGTCAAGGCAGTTATGCCACATGGAACCAAAATTGTTTGAGGCTGACAACTGTCCTGAGTTCAAAGCCAGCATAAAACATTGACTAAAGAAGGAAGGCTTTGGATGTGGGTACAATCATTGATCACTTTGGAAAACACTATCATAGGATAGTCTATGGCAGAAAGTCCATGTGTCCCACCTGCAATCTCTTTTGGACCCACCTACTTCTAGACAAGACTTAATGTGACTCACAAACTCATCCCAGGTATAAATTTTCTTATATAAAGCAGAGATTTACTCTTTCATTCAAAATATAAATAGAACCTATCACCCTATCAATCAATCATTTTATCTATCTATCTATCTATCATCCATCCATATATCTATCATTTCTTTATTATTTATCTCTCTATTGAATGACTTCCAAACACATGCTATTCTGAGTATTGGTGATAGGATATAGCATAAACATGCTCACTGTATCTGTTCTCTCAGGATGCTTCATTCAAACCAGGCTCTGACTGGAGAGGGTTTATCTTGGAATCACATGCTTCCAGGGATATTCATTCCAGCCAGGAAGTAGGACACTCTAGGAATCATGTCAAGGCCAAGAGAACGGTGGGCCTCAGGTGCTCAGAGCCTCTAAGAGCATCACACAGTTCCACTCGCAGCCAACTTTTTTAAATTAATTTTTTTATGTTTATTTTTTTTATTTTTGAGAGAGAGAGAGAGAGAAAGATCATGAGTTGGGGGGGGGGTGGGGAACAGAGAGAGAGGGAGACAGAGAATCCGAAGCAGGCTTCAGGCTCTGAGCTGTCAGCACAGAGCCCGATGCTGGGCTCGAACCCACGGACCATGAGATCATGACCTGAGCTGAAGTCGGACGCTTAAATGACTGAGCCAGCCAGGTGCCCCATCACAGTCAACTTCAATGGGAAACTTACAGCACTCCATTGCCTAGATGTGTTCAAACAAGATAGGGATGAAGGGGTGACCCCTGGAGAACTGAGGGTGGGAACATCTTCCATGTGAAGAGAATATTACAGCTCCTGAAGTAGTGACTAGTCAGGATCCTGCAGGAAAACAGAACCAATAGAAGATGTGTGTGTGTGTGTGTGTGTGTGTGTGTGTCTAAGAAGATTTAGTATAAGGAATTGATTCACAGTTGTGGAGGCTGGGGAGTCCTAATATCTGCAGGGTGGATAGGAAAGCTAGGGGCCCAGGAAATCTGATGGTGCAGTTCTGGTCTGAAGGCATCTGGTCCAGACCCAGAAAGAGTCCATGTTTCAGTTTGCGTCCAAAGGCAAAAACAAACAAAACAAAACAAACAAAACAAAACAAAACAAAACCGGAGATATACCAGTTTGACGTCAAGCAGGCAGGAAGAATTCATTCGTACTTGGGAGAGGATCAGATATATATATATATATATTTTTAATTCGGGCCTTCAACTGCTTGGGTGAGGACCACCCACATTAGGGCAATCTGATTTATTCAGTCTACTAAGTTAAATGTTAATCTCCTCTAAAAATACCTTCACAAATATCTAAGAGCAATAACATCTAGAACAACATATGGCCACATATCTGGGCATGCTACAGCCCACTCCAGTTGACACATGAAATTAACCATCACAGCTACTTAGATCTTACTCATCTCTGTAACTTTTTTTTTTTTTTTTTTTTTACTAATTTTAAATGTTTATTTTTGAGGGGAGGTGGTGGAGAGAATGAGTGAGGGAGGGGCAGAGAGTGGGAGACAGAAATTCCAAAGCAGGCTCCAGGCTACCTGCTGTGAACACAAAGCCCGACCCAGGGCTTGAACCCACAAGCCACGAGATCATGACCTGACCCGAGGTCAAATGCTCAACTGCCTGAGCCACCCAGGTGCCCCACTCATCTCTATATCTTAAAAAGCAAGAATATCACCTGGCATAATAGGTATGTTTTAGATACCTATTAAAGGCTCAACCAAATGGAATAAATTAATTATAGCCTGTTGCTACCTTGCGATGCCTGTAACTTCAATGTAACTGTAATGCTCTGGGCTCCAATTATTTTCTGAATACAATGAGGCATAATAGTGATTCACATTATTAAAAAAATACTATTTATTTTGAGATAATTATAAATTTACATGTAGTCATAAGAACTAATACAAGAAATAATTCATAAACATACATATATCCTTTACCCAGTGTTATAGGATTGGTTGTGTCACTCAGAATGCAAATGTCGCAGCCCTAACTCTCAGTATCTCAAAAATGTGTCTGTTTTGGAGATAGCATTGTTAAATAGGTAACGAAGGTAAAATGAGATCACTAGGGTGGGCCGGAATCCTATCTGACCAGTGTCCTCATAAGAAGAGGACATTAGGGCAAAGACATAGAGGAAAGACCATGTGAGCCAACGGGGAGAAGGTGGCGATCTGCAAGCCAAGGAGCAAGAAGGTTCCTCGGTGAAACCACACCTAATGACATCTTAATCTCAGACTTTTAGCCTCCAGTACTGAAAGGAAATAAATTTCTGTTGTTTATTTAAGTCATCAAGTCTGTGGTATTTTGTTACAGCAGCCCTAGAAAACTAACACACCAAGTTTCCTCTCATGGTACCATGTTGCAACACTGTAGCAAAATATCACAACTGGAATATTGACATTGATGGAGTCAAGATAGAGAACAAATCCATTGCTATGAGGATTTTTCCCGTTGCTTTTTTAGCATTGTATCTGTCTTCTTCCCACCTCTGTTTTCTGGTCCCTGAACCCTAGCAGCTACTAATTTTTAATTTCAAGAATGTTCTGTAAATGAATCATATAATACATAACCTTTTGGGATTGGCCTTTTTCCCCTACACAGAAAGTTACCTAGAGATTTATCCAAGTAGGTGTGTGCATCAAAAGTTTGTTACTGAGTAGTACTCCCTGATGTGGTCGAGCCCCAAGGATAGTTCACCAGTCACCCATTAAATAATGTCTGCATCATCTTCTGTTCTGGGCAATTGTGAGTGGATCTGCTTTGAATAATTGTGGACAGGCTTTTAGGTGAACCTAAGTTTTCATTTCTTGGGGATAAAGGCCCAACTATGCAATTGGGTCCTATGGTGGTTGCATAATCAGTTTTATAAGACATTAACAAACTGATTTTCAGAATCACTGTACCAGTGTATAATCCCACCAATAATGTATGAACGATCCAGTTTTCCTGTATCTTCTTGGCATTGAATGATTTTTAATTTCAGCCTTTGTGAAAAATGTGTAGTGAAAATTTATTGTGATGTTCATTTACATTTCCACGATTGATGATGTTGAATATTTTTCATGTGCTTATTTTATATTTATATATATTCTTTGGTGAAATACCTATTCATATCTTTTGCCCATTTTCTAATTGGATTGTTTCTATATTGTTCAGTATTGAAAATTCTTTACATGTTAGACAAAAGCCCTTTGTCAGATACGTGATTTGCAAATAGTTTAGCCCATTCTGTAGCTTCCCTTTCTTCCCCCCCTGTTAATAGGATCTTTTATAGAACAAATATATTTAAGTTTGATGAGTTACAGTTGCTCAATTCTTACTTTTATGGGTCAAGTTTCTGGTGTCAAGTCTAAGAAGTCTTTGCCAAAATTTTGGATCCTAAGTATTTGTCTAGTTCTTTTTTTTTTTTTTTTCTAAGAGTTTTATGGTTTTCTATTTTACATTTAAATTTAGGATACATTTTGAGTTAATTATTTGCACAATGTGAAGTTTCATTTGAGGTTCTTTTTAAAAATTTTGCTTATGGATGCCCAACTGCTCCAATACCATTTGCCAATAAGGTTCTCCTCCATTGAATTGTGTTTTGTTAGTTTCGTTTTTGTTCTCATTTCTGTTTTGTTGTTTCATTTTGACAACAAATCATCTCGGCCTTTTTGTGTGGGTCTGCTTCTGGGTTATCTTGTTTTGGTTCGTTGATCTATGTGTTTTCCATTCTTCCACCAACCCGCTGACTTGATATATATCTGTACTTATATATCAGGCCTTATATTAATATAGTGATTCTTACCACTATATTTTTCTTTAAGTCTGTTTGAGCTATTTTAGGATGTACGCCTTTCCATGTAAATCTTATTGTGAGTTTATCTTTGCAAAATGCTTGCTGGGGTTTTGATAAGAATTCCATTAAATGTAATGATCAGTTTGGAAAGAATTGAATCTTGGTCACGTTTATTTAGATGTACTTTTTTTTTCCCCGTCAGCACTTTCTGATTTTTAGCATACATATTCTATACATATTTTATTAAGTTTATGACTATATATTTAATTTGCTATGCAGCAATTACAAATGGTATTGTGTGATTAATTTTTGTTTTCATGTTCATTGTTAGTATATACAAATGTGACTACTTTCTGTGTGTTGGTCATGTATCCTATGGCCTTGCTGAACGACTCATTACTTCCAGGGTTTTTGTTGTGGTGGTTAGTTTGCTTCGGATTTTTAAATTTTTTTCATGATTATTAATTTTTGAAAAAGAGACAGAGTGCAAGCAGGAGAGGGACAGAGAGAGAGGGAGACACAGAAGCTGAGCAGGCTCCAGGCTCTGAGCTGTTAGCACAGACCCTGACATGGGGCTCGAACTCACCAGTCACGAGATCATGATCTGAGCTGAAGTCAGACGTTTAACTGACTGAGCCACCCAGGTGACCCTCCTTTGGATTTTTAATAGACAGTTGTACCATCTGCAGATAGGGGCAGTTTTATGTACTTATTTCTAGTCTGTATATTTTTTTCCCTTTCTTTCTTATCTCATTGCAGGAGCTAGAACTTCCAGACTTTGTTGAGTAAGAATGGGGAGAGTGGATCTTTGCCATGTTGCCAAATTTAGAGGGAAAGTACTCAGTCTTCCATTATTAAGTACAATGTGGGTTATAAAGGGTTTTGTAGATGCTATTTATTAAGCTGAAGAAGCTCCCATCTATGTCCATCTTGGTAAAAGTTTTCACATGAAAAGGTTTTGGATTTTGTAAAATACTACTTCTATATCAATTGATATCAACATATGATTTCTCTAGTTTGTTCATATATATGGTAGATTATGGAGATTGGTATTTGAATGTTAAATCACTTTAGCATAACTGTTCATAACTGAATAAATTGTGCTTGGAAATGTTATATAATTTTATGTGGACATGGCTGGATTGGATTTGGTATATTTTATTGAAAACTTCTGTATCTAAGTTCCTGAGAGATATTATCTTAGGCTTTTTTTTTCTTTTTGTTTTGTCTCAGTCTGGTTGTGGTATGAAAATAATACTAGCCTCATAAAAATAACTTGGGACATGTTTTCTCCTCTTCTGTTTTCTAGAAGTAATTGTATAAATATTAATTTCTCTTTAAACGTTTGGTAAAATTCTCCAGGGAAACAATCTGGGCCTGAAGATTTCTTTTTTCAGGAACTTTAAATTAAATGGAGGTCATCTGAGAAACACCCTGCCTGCTTGGGAGGATGGGAGAAAGGGGAGGAGAGCAGAGGTGAGGTGGAAGAAAAACCATCAGCTTCTTGCTAGGTCCCAATGAACTCACAGTGGGGAGGGAGGGCAGCATCCTGGTTTTTCTGCTGGTATTTAGCTGGAGTAGAAAGTATATTACCAGAAAACATCTCCTAATGCTGGGCTGTCCTGTTTTGGCCATTTGAGAGAGAGCAGGCTATTGTGGAGCTTTTTTGGTTTGTACTTGGTGGTGGGTCAGGATTGCATGCCGCTGTGGGGCAGAAGAAACTCAGAGAGCCCCCTGCCATGCTGTCCCTCGAGTCCTCTGGTCTCAAAGCCACATGCTTTCTTCTTCTTACCTTTCAGACACTTCCCATGCTTGTTTGTTGCTTTATGTGCAGAGCTTTTTCGTCGTACGGGGCAAGACCAGTGAGGATTGGGACTACTCCACCTTGCCAGATCTGGAAACCCATTCGTTGCACCCTATTTTTCTGATAATAAATTGAGATAATGTTTGTGAGGATGAAATGATATGTTTACCTCAATTCCTGAAGTATTATAAGCATATAAGGTGAGCTATTAGGGGTCTTCTAAAGCTTTTGGGGAGAAACAGGTTCAGAAACAAGAGGGTGGGGAAGAAATGAGGAGAATGGAAAGCAGGGAAGGCCAAGGTATGCAGGGTAGGTAAAAGCTGCGAGGGAATGAGGTGACAGAGGCCTCCCCATCATGTTACCAGATAGATATTCCACCTGGTGACCTCAAAGGCCTGGGCAGGACTGGGCAACACTCCCTCCTATCTTTCAGGGTCAGTCCACTTCCCTGACACCAAACATTTCTCGGTGGAAGAGGAATCTTGGGATAGCTAATGGGGAGAAAGTGATAGTTCGCTTTTATTTTCATCTGAGGGTAGATAGAAATGAACTATTTTAATCATCTGCACTTTTTTTCTTGGCTTTAATAAGAACTCACATTCAGGAAATCAACAATAATCTAGCAGTGAAAAATTCAAATTTAAAGTGATGTCAACAATAATGCAATAATTCATAGAGTTAGGCAACAAAACTGAGGCTGGAAAATAAAATATTAATGTTTGGTGATTTAGAAACACTACTAATGAGTAAAATGAAGCAAAGTCAGGAAATGTAAATATAATCTCCGTATCTATATTTATTCATGATATTTTATCAATCCATAATTCTTTTCATTTCTTTTGAATTTTGATTGAAGTTCACTTGAATCACAAAATTATCATCCATCTTTTATAAACTTCACTAATGTAAACAATTCAAATATTGATAGTAAAATTAACTTTTTTTTTTAACATTTTTTATTTAGTTTTGAGAGATTGAGAGAGACAGAGTATGAATGCAGGGGAGGGGGAGAGAGAGTGGGAGACACAGAATCCAAAGCAGGCTGCTTAGAGTCTTCTAAGCTGTCAGCACAGAGCCTCACCCTGGGCTCGAACCAACAAACTGTTGAGATCGTGACTTGAGCCCAAATCGGATGCTTAAGCAACTGAGCCACCCAGATGCCCCAATAGTAAAATTAACTTTATAAGTCCATCAGATAAATGTCATTTAAAACAAATTTTCTTTCCTGTTTTTTTACTCTTGTTGAGATTGTTTATTTATTTATTAATTTTTGTTTATTTTTCAACTTACATCCAAGTTAGTTAGTTAGCATATAGTGCAATAATGATTACAAGAGTAGATTCCAGTGATTCATCCCCTATGTATAACACCCAGTGCTCATCCCAACAAGTGTCTTCCTTAATGCCCCTTACCCACTTAGCCCATCCCCCCAATTACAACCCCTCCAGCAACACTGTTTGTTCTCCATATTTATGAGTCTCTTATGTTTTGTCCCCCTACTTTTTAAAATGTTATTTTTGTTTCTCTTCCCTTATGTTCATCTATTTTGTATCTTAAATTCCTCATATGAATGAAGTCATGTGATATTTGTCTTTCTCTGACTGACTGATTTTGCTTAGTATAATACCCTCTAGTTCCATCCACATAGTTGCAAATGGCAAGATTTCATTCTTTTTGATTGCCAAGTAACACTGCATCGTATATACATACCACATCTTCTTTATTCATTCATCCGCCGATGTATTTGGGCAATAGCACTGCTCTAAACATTGGGGTGCATGTGCCCCTTTGAAACAGCGCATCTGTATCCCTTGGATAAATACCTAGTAGTGCAATTCCTGGGTTGTAGGGAAGTTTTATTTTTAACTTTTTGAGGAACCTCAATAGTGTTTTCCAGAGTGGCTGCACCAGTTTGCATTCCCACCAGAAGTGCAGAAGAGATCCTCTCTCTCCGCATCCTCACCAACATCTGTTGTTGCCTGAGTTGTTCATTTTAGCCATTCTGATTGGGGCAAGGTGGTATCTCATTGTGGTTTTGATTTGTATTTCCCTGATGATGAGTGATGTTAAGCATTTTTTCATGTGTCTGTTTGCCATTTGGATTCTTCTTTGGAGAAGTGTCTATTCATGTCTTTTGCCCATTTCTTCACTGGATTGTTTTTTGGATGTTGAGTTTGATAAGTTCTTTATAGATTTTGGATACTAACCCTTTATCTGATATGTCATTTGCAAATATCTTCTCCCATTCTGTCAGTTGCCTTTCAGCTTCGCTAATTGTTTCCTTTGCTGTGCAGAAGATTTTTATCTTGATGAGGTCCCAATAGTTCATTTTTGCTTTTGTTTCCCTTGCCTCTGGAGACATGTTGAGTAAGAAGCTGTGGCCAAGATCAAAGAGGTTTTTGCCTGGTTTCTCCTCTTGAATTTTGAGGGCTTCCTGTCTTACATTTAGGTCTTCCATCCATTTTGAGTTTATTTTTGTGTATGGTGTAAGAAAGTGGTCCAGGTTAATTTTTCTGCATGTTGCTGTCGAGTTTTCCTAGCACCATTTGCTGAAGAGACTGTCTTTATTCCATTGGATATTCTTTCCTGCTCTGTCAAAGATTAGTTGGCCCTACGTTTGTGGATCCATTTCTGGGTTCTCTATTCTGTCCATGGATCTGAGTGTCTGCTTTTGTGCCAATACTACACTGTCTTGATTACAGCTTTGTAATACATCTTGAAGTCCAGGAATGTGTTGCTTTCAGGTTCGGTTTTCTTTTTCAAGATTGCTTTGGCTATTCGGAGTCTTTTGTGTTTTTTCATACACATTTTAGGATTATTTTTTTCTGGCTCCTTTAGGAAGAAATGTTCAGAATATATCTGTTAAGTCCATCCAGTTCAGTGTGTCATTCAAAGCCATCGTTTATTCATCGATTTTCTGTTTAGATGATCTGTCCATTGTTGTAACTGGGGTGTTGAAGTCCCCTACTATTATGGTATTATTAATCAATGAGTTTCTGTATGTTTGTGATGAATTGATTTATATATTTGGTTACTTTCATGTTTGGAGTATAAATGTTTACAATTGTTAGATATTCTTGGTGGATAGACTGCTTAATTATGATATAATGCCCTTCTTCATCTCTTGTTACAATCTTTATTTTAAAATCTTGATTGTCTGATAAAAGTATGGCTACTCTAGCTTTCCTTTGGTAACCATTAGCATGATACATGGTTCTCCATCCCATTATTTTCAATCTGAAGATGTCTTTAAGTCTAAAATGGGTCTTTTGTAAACAGCATATAGATGGATCTCGTTTTCTTATCCATTCTGTTATGCCATGTCTTTTTATTGGAGTGTTTAGGCCATTGACATTTAGAATGAGTACTGAAAGATATGAATTTATTGCCATTATGTTGCCTGTAGAGTTGGAGTTTCTGGTGGTGTTTTCTGGTTCTTTCTAGTCTTTGTCGCTTTTGGTCTCTCTCTCTCTCTCTCTCTCTCTCTCTCTCTCTCTTTCTTTTCTTTAGCCTTTTCTCCCTTCAGGGAGTCCCCCTTAAAATTTCTTGCAGGGATGGTTTAGTGATCACAAGCTCTTTTAGTTTTTGTTTGGGAAAATTTTTAATCTCTCCTATTTTGAATGACAGTCTTATACTCTGCTTTCTCTTCAGATCACATAAATCTTTCGCCTTTTTTTGAATCGCAGTCTTGCTGGATAAAGAATTCTTGGCTGCATATTTTTCTTATTCAGCACATTGAATATACCCTCCCACTCCTTTCTGGCCTGCCAACTTTCTTTGGATAGGTCTGCTGTGAACGTGATCTGTCTTTCCTTAGAGGTTAAGGACTTTTTCCTCCCTTGCTGCTTTCATGATTCTTTCCTTGCCTAAGTATTTTGTGAATTTGACTATGATGTGCCTTGTTGATGGTCGGTTTTTGTTGAATCTAATGGGAGTTCTCTGTATTTCCTGGATTTTGATGACTGTATTCTTCTCCAGGTTAAGAAAGTTTTCCAATATGATTTGCTCACAAAAACCTACACTTTTCTCTCTCTTCAAATTCTGGGATTCCTATGATTTGGATGTTATTCCTTTTTAATGAATCACTGAGTTCTCTAATTCTTATATCGTCCTCTTTTGCCTTAGTTTCCCTCTTTTTTTCTGCTTCATTATTCTCCATAAGTTTGTCTTCTATATTGCTGATTCTCTGCTCTGCCTCATCCATCCTTGCCACCATACAATCTATTCAAGATTGCAGTTCAGTTATAGGATTTTTTTTTTCATCCTGACTAGATTTTACTTCTTTTATCTCTGCAGGAAGGGATTCTATGTTTTTTTCAACCCCAGATAGTATTCTTATTATCGTGGTTCTAAATTCTGGTTCAGACATCTTGCTTATATCGATGTTGATTAAGTCCTGGCTGTCATTTCTTCCTGTTATTTCTTTTGGGGTGAATCCCTTCATTTCATCATTTTGAAGGAAGAAAAATAATTTAAGAAATTTAAAAAATAAATAAAAATTAAAAAATTAAAAACAACACACAAAGATCAAATAAAGAATGCTAGATCCTGGGTGTGTTTTGGTCTGGTTGTTGAAAGAAGCTTGATAGAATAGAGGAAAAAAGGAAAGAAAAGGAAAAAAAAAAAAAAGGAAAAAATTTGACCATTTAAAAAATTGAGTACAGTAAAATAGAATAAAACCAAATGATGAAAGTAAAATAGAATTTTAAAAATTTACAAAAAAGTAAGAAATATAGTAGAAAAATGAAGAAAAATCATTTTTATAAAAACGGAAATTAAAAAAAAATTTTCTTTCTGTATTCAAGAATAAGAAAAGAAAAGAAAAGGAAAGGAAAGAAAAGAAAAACAAAAACAAATTTAATAGATGGACCAGCAAACAGAATGAAATACAATTGAAATTGCATCCAGTGTCCCCTGGAAGTCAAACCATGAAGCACTCTATAGTCCATAATCTAAGCTGATTTGTGGTGGTCCTCTCGAGGGCAGTTGGCCTTATTGGGCCAGGGTTGTTGTATCGGCTTCATTCTCCACTAGATGATACTGCTTAGTTTACTGGGGTGGATCATTGTGGTGCATGTAGCCATGTACGCCCATGCGTGGGAAGGGTGAAAATGGCGTCACCCAGCTACGCTGTCTCTAGTATCAGAACTCTCTGCTCTTGCCCACTGGCAATCAAGCACCCCTCCTTTGTCTCTGGCTTCAGTCCACCACCTGCTTCTACACTGTGACCAAGCCATCTGCCTGCCAGGAGACACCTCCCTGTAGAGTTTTTTTCTCAGAAGGAGCTATGTTTCCAAACCCCTCACTTCTGAGGGCCCTGAGACTTTGACCCACTCAGACCCTCTGGGGAAGGGTCTCACCAAGCAATAGCTGGGTGCTGGCCCACCCCCAGGAATATTTGTTGCAGATGCCCAGAGACTGAGGCTGTGTGCCAGCCCACCCCGGAATAAGTTTTCAGGATCTTATAGCAGCAGCATTTAAGGGATTATGGTAAATCACAACACACATCCGGCACGAGGCTTCACCCTTAATGTCCTTGTTCCAACACCAGTGAATGTGGCTGCTCTCCAGGGTCCTCTGGGACCTTTGCCTGTGTGGAGGCCACACAGACTCTACCTCATGTCCTCCTAGAAGGGGAACTACCTCTCCCCATGTGGCCCGAGGATCCCTCAGACCTTGCTGTCTGCTCCTGAGGATTCACCCTTCCCACCGGAGCACTGCGAGGTATCAAGCTGTGGAGTGTCAGACTCTGCGCTCCCCTGTTTTTTAGAGTCTTGATCGTGTTGAAACCCTCTCCTTTCTCCTTCCTCCTTTCTCCTTCCTCCCTTTCTTGTTCAGTCTTTTATGGGTGTTTCCACTCTTTCTCCTTCTTTCCAGCTGCTTTCAGGGGGAGTGCTTTTTCTGTACTCTCCCCTCTGTCTCTATCCTCTCTCCTCAGGCAAAAACAGGTCCCTCCCCTCCATGGCTTCTCTCTCCTCCAGTTCACCCCTCCGCACACATACCTGCTGAGTTCTATGGTTCAAGTTGTGCAGATTGTTGTGTTAATCCTCAAATCACTTTTCTAAGTGTGCAAGATGGCTTGGTGTTGATCCAGCTACATTTCAGGGACAAGAGAGGCAAAAAAAACCTTCGAAACTGCTCCACCATCTTGGCCCCTCCCCAATGTCATTTTTCTTTTTAATTTTTTTTTTTAATGTTTTTATTTATTTTCAAGACACAGAGAGACAGAACATGAGCAGGGGAGGGGCAGAGAGAGAGGGAGACACAGAATCTGAACCAAGCTCCAGGCTCTGAGCTGTCAGCACAGAGCCCAACATGGGGCTCAAACTCACAGACTGTGAGATGATGACCTGAGCTGAAGTGAGACACTTAACTGAGCCACGGAGGCGCCTCCGCCTGTCATTTTTTTTCTAACAACATAGTGGACATTTTTTTTTTCAATAGCTAATCTGACATGTTATAATTTCCCTGTTAATAGCAGGCCAAGAAAGCTTCCAACAACCTCAAAGAATCATTGAATTCAACATCTCTTCTTTTCGGAAGGGACCATTATCCGTATGCTGCTAGATAAATTATGTGTTCCTTTTTATGTTTCCCTTTTTCTCCCACTTTTTTTTACAATATGGTAAACATTTTTATTTTGAAATAAATCTAAACATATAAAAATATCAAGAAAAAACCCAACAATTTCTTTATGCCCTTCACCCAGATTCAGCAACTGCTGACATTTTGTCCCATTCGATTTTATTATTCTCTCTTTCTGAATCATTAGAGAGCAATCATTGGACCCCTTTCCCACTAAGTACTTCAGTGCAACTCCCCACATCACCACAAAAACTGGAAATTTAATATTGATGAAATTGGGTAACGTGCCGATTTCAAGCTTGGTCCATTGTCTCAATGTCTGCAGTTTATATTCCTGCTCCACGGTCCGATCAGGAATCTCATACTTCACATTTAGATTTGGCATCTTTTTTATTGATATATAATCCACATTTAATGGCAGTCACTCTCTTAAAATGTATGGCTCTTGCACTTTTTAAGTTTCTAGTATATTCACCATCATCAGCACCAGTATTTATTGCTGAGAATGTTTTTATTTTTCCAAAAGAGGAGCCCCATAGCTGCTAGCAGTTACTCCTCATTCTCTCCTCCCCCAGACCTGGTGGCCACTAGTCTGATTGTGGTCTCTTAGATCTGCCTATTCTAGACAATTCATTTATATGAAATTATATATGTGGCTTTTGTGTCTGGCTTCTTTCACTAGAATAATGTATAAGTTTGGGGTGTCTCAGTCAGTGAAACATCTGACTTCAGCTCAGGTCATGATCTCACGGTTCATGAGTTCAAGACCTGGTTTGGGCTCTGTGCTGACAGCTCAGAGCCTGGAGCCTGCTTCGGGTTCTGTGTCTCCCTCTCTCTCTGCCCCTCCCCCACTCATTCTCCCTCCCTCCCTCTCTCTCTCTCAAAATAAATAAACTTAAAAAAATTCTCTCTTTCTCTCTCTTCCTCTCTCTCAAAATAAACTTAAAAAAAATTAATCCACATTGTAGCATATATGAATATTTTCTTTCTTTTAATGGTTGGGTAGTGTTCCATTGTATGAATATACCACAATTTGTGTATCCATTTCTTAGTTGATGAACATTTGTGTTGTTTCCAGTTGGGGCTGTTGCGAATGATGTTGCTATGAACACTCATATACGAGTTTTCTGTGTGTGAACATACGTTTTTAATTCTCTTGGATATATACTTAGTAGTGGAATTGGTGAGTATATTTCACTCTATATTTGACTTTTTTGGGGAACTGGCAAATTGCTTCACAAAGGAGCTTCACCAGGGCACCTGGGTGGCTCAGTCGGTTAAGCGTCCATCTTCAGCTCAGGTCATGGTCTCATGGTTTGTGAGTTCAAGCTCCACATCAGGATCTCTGCTGACAACTCAGACCCTGGAGTCTGCTTCAGACTCTGTGTCTCTCTCTGCCTCTCCCTTGTTCATGCTTTCTCTCTCTCTCTCAAAGAATAAACATTAAAAAATAAAAATTTAAAATAAAAATAAAGAGCTTCACCATTTTATGTTTCAACAAGGAATAGTTAAGAGTTCCAATTTCTCTACATACACATCGAGAGACAGTGTGAGTAGGGAGGGGCAGAGAGAGAGAGAGGGAATCCTACGCAGGCCCACAATGTCAGTGCAGAGCTCAGAAATCTTGAGATCATGACCTTAGCTGAAATCAAGAGTTGGATGCTTAACCTACTGAACAATCCAGCTACCCCTATTTTTTTGTAATTTCATTTCCAGATTGTTCATTGCTAGTATATAAAATTACAACTAATTTTTGTATATTGGTATTGTATCTTGAAACCTAGCTGCACTTATTAGATTGAAATTTCCTTATATATTTTTATATGTTTCTAAGAATTTTCTATACACAAGATCACGTGATATGAAAATAGATAAAGTTTTATTTCTTCATTCCAATCTCAATGTCCTTCCCCCCCCCCCCCTTTTCTTGCATAATTGTCTTGGCTACAATCTTTAGTAAAATAAGTAGAATGAGAGTGGCTATCCTTGTATTGTTTTTGAATTTAGAAGGAAAACTTTTAGTCTTTTGCCATTAAGTTCGATGTTAGCTATGGGTTTAATCAAGTTGTTTATCACTATGTATAGATATAATTACATTTTCTCCTCTAATCTATTAATAATATGTATTACATAAATATATTACCCTTTCTTAAAATACATCATACACTTGGGATAAAGCATTTTTGGTCATAGAATATTTTTCTTAATATACTGTTGTGTTTGATTCAGCATATTTTATTTAATATGGAGGTGAGATATAATGGAATAAATAAGAATACAGATATATTTTCTAGACTACCTGGTTTTATCAAAAGTAGTTGGGACCATGAACAAAAGGAGTTAATCTCCTTATCACTCAGGTCTCTCCTTTATAAAATGTAAAATAGTAGCATTTAATGCATAGTGTATTTTTAAGGATTAAACTAATATAGATGAAATATTATATGTTTTATATTTTTATAATTAGTTATTATTAATGCATTTTTAAGGAAAAGAGTTGGTTTAACATTTATATTTTTTATCTTTTGTTATTCTGTTTGGTTTTAATCTTATTCTATCTTTATAAAATTTCTTAGCTGTTTCTCTTTATTTATTAAACAAATATTCATGTGTGTTTCTCTGAAAAAAAATGTACAATGTAGAAATTGTTACTCCCTTGATGATTTCCTAACACTTGCTTGTTAGTTCAAAACATTTTTGAACTAATTAATAATATTTTGTGGTAACTTTTATGTGCTGACGTAATTTCTCTTACAGTTTGACAATGTTTAGGTTTTATATTTTGAGGATAGTTAATTTATGATCTTATATATTGATAGAAACTGTCATTTTTACCTGTTTTCTTATGTATTCATTTGAAGTTGTTCATAATTTTCTTTTGATTTTTAAATCTCAATTATATATCTATAATTATTGTCAATTTTTCAAACCCAATATTATTTGGGAGTTTCTTTATTCTTTGCCTTTAACCAGTTCTAACAGTGTTTTGCCTGTGTCCGGGCCTTCAGTCTTCAAGGTCTCATACTTCTGTGTACAAATGAGTTATAGTTGTATTCTTTACCTTTAAATTGAACTCACACATGTGTGAGTGTATAACTTCTATGGAGTCCAACAGAAGGTGTGCTTCTTATTAACTCTAAATCCATAGTCTCTAGTTAAATGACAAAGTATTTTTAAAATATGCACAGCGGGACATCATTTTTATAACATCTATGCTTATATGATTATAAAATGCGCTATATGCATGGAATGAATCTAAATTTAAGTGCACCAAGGCATTAGCACTCATTACCTCACTGCAGTTGAATTGGAGATGATTTTATTTACCTGATCTGCCATTTAGCATTTCTCAGTAGCAACCATTACTAATTTTCTTTTTAAGTGGAAAACAATTCTTTTGTATTGTACTGGTATTTTCCAAAATGATTCCTTTTAATTATATCAATCATTTTCTCCAAATGCCTCAATGATTTGTTGCTGCCTAGAGGGGAGAGTTTAAATTCTTTATTCTCGTATTCAAAGTCCTCTGTCAGCTGGCAGCAAGCTGCATTTCCACACTTATCCTCATTCTCACACTCAATACAATGGCTCCAACCAAATGCTGTTACCAGCTGTTCCCACAAATTTCCCTCTCCTATCTTTGCAGTTTTTGTTCATTCTGTTCCATCCCCCCAACTGAAAATATCTCTATGGCTTTTTCTACGAGTGCAAATACCTAGCCTTCAAAATGCAATTACTCTTTTTCATCTTTCATAATGTCTTCCTGGGAAAAAAAAAAAAGTCCAAAGGGAGCTTTTCTGCTTGGAATATCTTAAGGCTAATATCGCTCTACTAATTTTCTAATTAATATTTTACTACTCTGGCATTCGTTCCAGTGGCACCAACTCAGGATCGCACACACTCCCCTGTGTTTTGGGACCTGTCCAAAGCTGTCCAACCAGCGGGGTGAGTGGGGAAAGGTATCCGACACATTCTGGCTACTCAAGCTGTGTGCCTTGGTATAAAGCTGCGTCTGCTCAGAGGAAGGAAGGATTATTTTAAAAAGTTTCCATCCATAGGGGAGGTCGCGTTGCCATTATAGTCTGTCCAGAGACTGCATCCTTGTATACGCTGTACAGTGTTCTGGTAAAAAAATAATTTCATAGCTCCTCATAATTGATATTTTAAAGGAATTCTATCAGTTCCATCAAATTAGGATATGGAGTAGGTTCTGTAATTTTTTGGTATATATTTGATCAGCTAGCACAATGCCGCATGAATTGTTTATGAAGAGATATGCACAATTCTGATATATCTTACAAGGAAGTGAAATCTCAGGGGTGTCCCTCAGACAGATTCCTACATTTCAAGCAAATTGTAGCTGCAGAGACTTTGCCGTCTACTTTTGCAGACACCACTGAACAGAGAAGAAGAGCTTGGAAGGTAGTAATCACATAACCTCTACTCTTTTGCAGACCTAATATCTCCGTTATTCCTTATGTTTTAATTAAAACATAAGCATTGTCTATGAGCAATCACAACAATACATAGGATTTAAAGACTCTTACAGGTTTCACATCCATCATCATTAGCCAATAACCACGTCCTTTCTATTTCTTCTTTGATGCCCAGGTTGGTGCCTGGAATAGTAGCCATCCAGAAAGTATTTCTTAAAAGAATGAAACAAATTCATGGGGCTCCTGAGTAGCTCAGTCGGTTGAGCGGCCGACTTTGGCTCAGGTCATGACCTCGCGGTTTGTGAGTTCAAGCCTCGTGTCGGACTCTGTGCTGACAGCTCAGAGCCTGGAGCCTGCTTCGGAATCTGTGCCTCCCTCTCTGTGCCCCTCCCCTGCTCATGCTCTGTCCCTCTCCCCTTCAAAAATAAATAAACATTTAAAAATTTTAAAGAATAAAACAAACTCAGTATTAATTATCACTCCACTTATAAGTCAGCCACCATTGACTTTTTAATACAGATGAGCATCCTCAGTTGGGAGTGTGAAGGGTCAGTCACATGGCCAGCAACTAGAATGTTCTCCGCACGTCCACTTCCCTACTAGAACAGGGAGTGTGGAAAGCATGTTTCCTACCAAGCATAGGTAATAAAGAGTATACTAAGCTATATAAGTCACTTAAACATTCTCTTAAGTGTACACAATGGTGTTTAAAATCAAATCGTTTATTTTCTTCCAAACAGAAGCTTTTGCTGATAGAGGCCATGCTGTCTGTGGTTATTTGCGCCACAAACACAAATTAATATGCGTGTAGTGAAGAGGCTTCAGCCAGTGACCCTGAAAAATTATAATGACCAAAGATAGAGCCGACTTTTGTGATCAATGTTCTTAGAAATAGCCATTTTGAAAGTTGTGTCTGGTGTATTAATGGCGGAGATGTCATCACATCCGGCACGAGTCTTTATGATGGTTGTTAAAGAACACAGGTGGAAGGGCAGTCCACCATGATGCAGGATCAAGCTCCGCTTTCCAGCTGTTGCCAGAACAACGTGTGCATTCCTTTGCAGAGAGACTACGCTAGGTTTATTCCACACACTGTCACTAAAAATGCCTTCCCGCTGCTAAACACCAGGAAGTCGTGCTCTTTGACAACATGACACTTGTGACCTCTCATCTTTTGTGGGGCATTAGCTTCTAGGGAATTCTGAACTAAGCTTTAATTGTGCAAGCCCTTGCTGCATGCACGGGCTTCTCCGTGCTCATTTTCACTCGGGACTCAATCCTTCCTTTTGATTTTTCTTTGATTTTAAAACCAGATTTTATCTTAATTATTCACGTTTTTGGTAGGCTGCCTAAAAGTCTTTGGAAAGAACTGGGGTAGACTTGCAGAGAAGGGGTTCTGTAGTACAAGCTATCAAGTTAAACGTAGAAACAGAAAGATAGGGGAGCCCATTTTACAGATAAGGAGCCTGAGGCACCAAGCTGTAAAGTGACCTGTCCAAAGACAAACACAGTATTCTAAACTTGTAGCTGCCTGAGTTTTCTCATTCCAATCCATTTGCCTCTTCTCACAGGGACAGGGGGCTAGTGAGCACAAACATGCAGTTTCCCCTTCACTGCTCTCCACTCTGCGCACACCCCCCCCCCCCCGCTGGGGTTCTCTCTGCCTCATTTGCAACAGAGGCTAAAAAGATAAAGAGGGAGACTATTGACTTAGCTGAGACTGTGACCTTAAACACCGAGTGGGTTTCCAGGTAGAAAACAGGGTGATGCAAGCTTTTTAAAAATTTTTGTTTTATTTTATTTATTTTGAGAGAGAGAGAGAGTACGAGCAGGGGAGGGGCAAAGAGAGGGAGAGAGAGAGAATTCCATGCAGAGCCTGACTTAGGGGTCCCTCTCCCAAACCATGAGATCAGAACCTGAGCAGAAATCAAGAGTTGGATGCTAAACTGACTGAGACACTCACATGCTCCCCCCCACCCCCACCCAGGCTGACTTATTTTAAGCTTCACTTTTCCTTTGTAAAATTTCCACTAGGAATCTTAAAACAATTCCACATCTTAAACCTTTAATTTGGAATCTTTTCTGAAGATTTCTCATTGATAAATAATGTTTGGGACAGGGTTTACTCGGTGGAAAATACTGTACTGTTATACCCAAAGCCTGCAAATTAAAGTTCCTCAGTGTGACCAATACTGAAAAGGAAACACAAAATTACATCTACATCAGGACTCTGTCAGAAACTGTGCAGAGGAAGGTCTGAAGTGGATGAAGATATTACCAGGTGCCACAAAGCTAATTAGTGTGTCAAATCTTCCCATAGAAGGATATTTGCTGGCCTCACCCTCGGGTCCTAATTTGAGAATGACCTCAAGCCATACTCCCCAAGGTACTTTTAAAGAAATACCCTATCAGGGGCTCTTGATAGATACACAAAGGAAATCTATGTTCTCTCCATACATAAATAAATTTGTTTCTTTAACTATTAAGGCCAAATGGTTTATTTTTATTAGAAGTTTCTTTATTACAGAGAGCCTTAATATGTTAATAAACACTGTCCATCTCCAAGAAAGAAATGCTGTGATCAGTCTTCAGTCTGTCTCTAGCTTCTCTGGCCAAGGGTGAAAAATTCCTGGAAAAGCGTCCCACGGGTCCCAGTTTATGAAATATTAAGACACATAAGAGGAGATGTATCACTTCACTTATGCATTTCTAAACAATAAAAATGAAGGTATGTCAATGGTCTTAAGTGCATATTTGGTTTTCAGGGTGTGGAGTCCTGCTGCGTGGGTTTGTAACCTGGGTCCACCACCTGCCAGTTGTGTGAACTGGGACAAATAATTCCGGTTTTCTGTTCTTGGGTTTACTCATAGGCAAAATAAGGATGATGACAGAAACCATACCGTGGGTATGTTATAAAGTCAAATTGCAATGATAAAAGTATTTAGAGGCTGTCGCTGCACATTTTTCACCATCCGATTCATTTTTCCTCTCTCTTGCTCGAGCATATGTGTAGTGTGCGTGAACTTGGCACAGCCTTCTTCCCCTCTTCACTGCCTTCCACTGCCTCTCCAAGTGTGCCCTCCTCCCTTTTTGTTAGGCAGAACTGGTTTGGTTTTTTTTTTAATGTTTTTTTTTTCTTTTTTTTTTTTTTTTTTGAGAAAAAGAGGGAGAGTACGAGCAGAGAGAGGGAGACACAGAATCTGAAGCAGGCACAAGGCTCCGAGTTATCAGCACAGAGCCTGACATGGGGCTCGAACCCACGAACCGTGAGATCATGACCTGAGCCGAAGTCAGATGTTTAACCGACTGAGCCACCCAGGCGCCCCAGAATTGGGTTGCTTTAATGATTCCTATTTATAGAAAAGTCTGGAGAAAAGAAACTCAGTGAATATTAGCTAATGTATACATGATTTCTTTTTCTTATATATATTATTACATGTAAAATATATACCATATGTATAAGAAATATATACTTTTGCATGTTATTATACTTATATATGACCTATATGATTTATGTATTTACGTTTATTCATAGGTTAGCTTGTTATAATTTTTATTTTATAACACATATTTTAATATTTATATATTATGATAGTTATATAGAGTATAAATACTTGTCCAGTCATGAATAAAATATTTTTAAATGATATTTAAAATCATCTCCAAGTTGATAGTTTATATTTTCACTGTTGTAATAAAATATACATTCAGTCTCACGCGTCTTCAGTCCTGTAAAGTCTCTCTAGCGTGCCTCCGAGACTCAGAGGTCCTTCAAGAGTTGGAGAAGTCTTGCAGCCAGAATCTTTGCATATTTAGCCTCTAGGTGCTGTTCTGGGACTATGTCCAAGCATATGCCTCCTTACAAAGCATTTAGCCCAGCATTGACTACCGTCAGCCGAGTCCCTGTTGGGTGCAGGATCCTTGACACCTGCTGTTTCTAATCCTCATATTAGTCCTATACGGTCAATAAGTTCCAAGTTGAAAACCCAAGTTCTGCATTAGTAGTAACATACAGAAGTGGGGTTATAAACCAGGACTTACTGGTGGTAAAGCTCACATCTTGGAGCTCCATCCCACAGCTCTATGAACTCTGAAACCACATCTAGCCACCACCTCTCACACGCAAAGGCTAGTCGGCGAGGCCACTGAGGCAGAGCCCATCGAATTAACAGCAGCAAAATCCAGAGGCAGGAATTATCCCAACGAATCAGAATACTTCATGCTGTCCTGTGGGTTTAATGTAAAATGTGGGAAAAATGACTAAAGATCATTTTCCTGATTTTTTACTTTTCTATTCATTACAGTTTTGAAAAGTCTGTTTAAATTCTCATAAATAAATTGTATGACTTGGCTTGACTGTGAGGCTTGCTTACTTGGTTACATTACTTGGTTTTTTGTTTGCTTGTTTATTTATTTTTTTAAGTTTAGTTTTGAGAGAAAAGACAGGGTACAAGTGAGGGAGGGGCAGAGAGAGAGGGAGACATAGAAGCCGAAGCAGGTTCCAGGCTCTGAGCTGTCAGCACAGGGCCTGATACAGGGCTGGAACCCACAAACCGTGAGATCATCACCTGAACCGAACTTGGATGCTTAACTGACTGAGCCTCCCAAACATTCCATAAATGAGCTAAATTTCTAAAAGGACTAGGCTGTTCCTGGGAGTCTAGAGGCCCATGGATACCCTATCACTGGTCCAGTGCTAGAAAGGGCAATCAGAAAAGAGTATGGAAGAAAAATCCCAAATTCAAATCAAACTAAATGACCCCCTGAGACCTGGCATGAGGAATGAGAGTTCCCAGATACCTTGATCACTGAGTGAATCTACAAGAATCAGCACTTTTGTTTTTCCCATGGGCCTTTCACCATGGGCAGCAGTACAGAAAAGACTCAGGAGTAAGCAGTAAAGGGGGTAGACATTCTCCCCAAACATACACAAGACCATTGCCTGTATTCCTGCTAAGTGGCAGCCTAATGAAGGGTCTTAAAATAACAATGATAAATACATACCAAAGCCAGGTGGAAAAGGAAAGTGATCTATGGGATCAGCTGAGGAATTTCAGCAACGTGAAGGAAACTACAAACAGGAAGTCATGGAAATTTTAGGATTAAAAACATACATTAGAAATGAATAGTCATTTGATAGACATGACAGTAGAGCGGACACCACAAAGAAAACTGACATGCAGAGACCAAAATAGATTTTAGAAAACTGAGCAGACCATCTGAGACTTGTGGGAGAACATTAAATGGTCTCATACACATGTAATTGAACCCTAGAAGGCGATGTGAGAGGGGTTAAGGTATAATTTTTTTTAGCAATGAAAGAAACAAACCCACAGAATCAAGAACAGCAGTAAACTTCAAACAAGATAAATACAATCCTAGCCACACTTAGGCACATCAGAGATGAACTTCTAGAAATCTAAGAGAAAACGAAAATCTAAGAATCATCCAAGGAGTCGGACATAATGACATCCAGGAGAGCAAAAATAAAGATGTCTGACTTCTACTCAGAAATAGTAGAAGCCAAAAGACAATGGTGTGGAATTTTGACCCAAGACAAGAAACTTTCGATGTATAGCCAGTGAACATGTCTTTCAAAAAGTAAGATAATATAAAATTATACTACAGACATAAGCCAATATAGTAATTGTCGCACTAAAGAAGAGTAATCATGTGAGCATACGAATTAATGTGGAATTTTTTTACAAGATTCAAAACCTATTTATAAACAACTCTCCACCAATTAGGAATGGAGAGAATTTACCTCCATTTTCTGAAGAGTCCCCACAAGAATCCTAAAGATAGCATCCTACTTAATGCCAAGAGATTGAATGCTTTCTCTCTAAGATTGGGAACATGGGAAGGATGCTTGCTGCCATCATTCTCATTCAACACAGTACTGATATTTCTAGCCAGTGCATTCAGAGAACGAAAAATAAAAGCATACAGATTAGGAAGGAAGAGATAAAAAAAGAAACTACTTCTATTTATAGATTAATTGAATGTCTGCGTGAAAAATCCAGAAGAATCTGTAAAAAAACACATCCTAGAATGAACACATGAGGTTGGCTAGGTCGCAGGATCCAAGACCAGTACACGAAAATCAGACACATCCCTATATACTAAAAATCAACATGTGGAAATAAGAATTAAAAAACAAAATACCATTTGCAGTCATTATAAGAAAGTGGAACAGCCCGGTATACCCTTAACAAATCATGTATAAGATACGTATGCTGGAAAATATGAAATGCTGATAAAAGAAATAAAAGACATAATTACATGGAGAGACATCATGTTCATAGGTTAAGAGACTCCACATAGTAAAGATTCCAATTCTCCCCCACATTATCTATAACTTTAAGACAATTCCCACTAAAATCCCAGTAAGATGTTTTTCTTTTGCAGACAAAACCAAATTTTTGATTGTGTTCCTATGTAAAGGCTTTAGAATTTATATGAAATCTATATGAAAAGGCACCAGGTTAACTAAACAGAAAATCTCGTAAAGGGAGGGTAAAACGAGAAATAACTCTACCCTTATGTAAGAGTTAATATTTACCTACACTAATTAAGATAGCATAGCATTGGTAGAATGAGAGGCATCTAGGTCAGCGAGAGCAAACAGGGAACCCAGAAATAGACCCACCTAAATGTGCTCAGCTGATTTTTGACAAAGATACAAGGCAATTCAGTGCAGGAGAGATATCCTTTTCTGGAAGTGGTGCTGGAGCAAGCAAAGGTCCACAGGAAAGGAAGTGACAGAGAGAAGCGGCTTCTATGGAGAGGTTGGGGGCAAAAACCCAATTGCAGTAGATGCAAGAGACAACAGCAGAAAGACATTTGAAAACCACACATACAAAATATTGTTTGGAACATATTTGTTACCAGGACCAGAAAGAATTGTGAGAGGGCCGCCTGTTGGCTCAGTAGGTTAAGCGTCTGACTCTTGATTTTGGCTTAAGGCCTGAGCCAGTCATGATCTCATGGTTCATCAAATCAAGCCCCCCCGCTGACAGCTCAGAGCCTGCTTGGATTCTCTCCCCCTCTCTCTGTCCCTTTTCCCCACTTGTTCTCCCTCTCTCTCTTTCTCTCAAAATAAATAAATACACTCAAAAAGTTGTGAAAGTGTCAGGAAAAGCACGTGGGATCAAGAAAGTAACACTGACACAGCCTCTGTTCTCATTTAGAAAAGGGACTATAGATACCGGGCTACGGTATTCATTAAAAGTAATGCTTACAATCCATTTAATTAATATAAGCTATTTGCCCCTACAAATTTCTGTTATTGCACATCGTCATTATAGTTGGATTTTTACACTTTTGGCTGATTGTCTCCTCTGATATACTAAAATATTATTTAACAACCTTTACTGTGGTTTTCTTCCTCATGGTCCCAGTGTCTAGTAACTGCCAAGCTTGTAACTGGAATTTGAGAGATATTCATTAAATGTAATTAAACTAAATGAAGCCAAGTTACTAACTGGCTTGATTTCAGTTTCAAAGCTATTGCTCTTATGCCCTTTACCCCTGAAAACTTTGCTTAAGCGATTTCCCCCACGACTCTCTCCAAGGGAATCGAAGTTCAGCCACAGGTCTTATTCTTTCTTTGCTATCTGAAGAGAAACTCAGCTTAATTCTTTCAAATGCATCTCTTGCAATTACTAACAAGGTTCACTGCATTGTTTTCTCTGAAATCTAGTACTTATCTTTCCAACTGATATTAACAGCAACTGATGTAACAACTCTACCCTAGAGTCGGCACAGCCCTTACATTGTGCTTGCCGATTATATCTTTCCTCTCAGAGAGGGAACATGAATCTTCTGTTTCCTTTGTTCCTTTTTGTTCACCCTAACTTCTAGTATTCATCAAATATGAAATCAATGCTGTGGTTATTCCATGCACATATTAGACCACATTTGACTCTATGGTGGAATGTTTTGGAATACAACATTCCAAGCTATGAGTCTAATGAAATAGATTCCTTTCTTGGATATTTTATCTTAACAATAATCTTTCTATTCTAAATGTCTGTAGCTTATCTTCACTAGATCACCCAATATTTACATGAAATTTCTAATAGTTAATTATAATCTTGTTAAGATAAGTAGCTCTAACAGTTTTTTTTTTCCTTTTTCTTGTCACTAGCTACATGTCTCTTGCTTGAGTAGAAATAGCTATGGGCTGTTTAAGCCCATGGCTCAACAATGGCATGGATTTCTTTCTAGGGACAGCAGATCTCAATGAATGTATAGATTGTTTATAGATCAACTTTTTTTTTTTTTATTGTTGATACACAGGGGAAGTACAAGAAGAACTAATTAGGTCTGCATAGTAACCAAGAGGTGTTTATGAGCTATGTGTTTGTAGTTTGAGATGGTTGATGAGAATCTAAACAGTGAATGTAGAGATTACTTCAGGGACAGCAAGATCCATACAAGGAAAAAGTGATAAATTAGATCTCAAAAAATTAAAAATTCTTGCTCTGTGAATGATCTCATTAAATGAACAAAGGCAAGATTAAAGAGTAGGAAAAAATTATTTACAAACTACATACCCAAGAAAAAAAGAACTAGTATAAAGAACTCCCAAAAGTCAACAGTATGAAAAAATAAAGGAAATTTAAAAAAATCCACAAATAATCCAATTAGGAAATTATACACACACACAGACACACACACACACACACACACACACAAACACACACAGACATTTCATTGAAGAAGATATAGAGCTGGTGAATAAACACTTGAAAAGATGTTCAACGCTGTTGGTCATTAGGAAAATGCAAATTGAAACTACAATGAGATATCACTACACACCTATAAAAATGGCTTTTTAGGGGCCTCTGGGTGTGTCAGTCGGTTAAGCGTACAACTTCAGCTCAGGTCATGATCTCATGGTTTGTGAGTTTGAGCCCCACTTCGGGCTCTGTGCTGACAGCTTGGAGCCTGGAGCCTGCTAGGGATTCTGTGTCTCTTTCTCTCTCTGCCCCCCCCCAACTCATGTTCTGTCTCTCAAAAATAAATAAATGTAAAAAAAATTGAAAAAATGGCTTTTTCAAAATAGCCACCAAAATGGCAACCAAATGTTGCCAAGGAAGGGGAAGATCTGAATCACTCCTGCATTGTTTGATGCACCAAAATAAATTCTTAGTGGATCAAAGATTTGCATAAAAATAATATATGTTGTATAAGGTTTTTAGAAAAAAACATTCTAATTATTTTGTTCCCTTGGTATCAGGAAACAAGAGAAGGAACCAAAGATTTATAAAGCACAAACTATCAGATTATCTTATATTAAAATAAGATGTGAGACAAAGAGATCATCTTATCAGTCTACAAAAGACCCCCTAAAATTGCGAATAGCCAAGAGAAGTGACTCATACACACGTTGTGTCAACAAGAAAATAGCCAATCAATATATGAAAATGTGGCTTCATAGAAGTACTAGAGATAAAATGATTAGACATCAAAGTTTGCTCTTTAGCTATTTTGTTTTCTATCCTGCAAATTCTGATTTTGTCACATAGAAAGCCTACAAGCCATCCATTCAGCTTCTTGGTATATGAGAAAAAAATGGATATGTGAGGAAGTTGGTACTCAAGTGGACACTTGAACATAGGCAATAGGAACTGGTAAATAAATAACCCTCTTTTCTGTTAACCGGTAGACAATTCTTGGCTGCATTCTCTACAGGTTCCTTGGCAGAATCTAGCCATAGCTACTCATGGTGGCCATCAAGTAGGTAACATATCTTTGGGTAAACCTCCCACATGTAAGGCTTTTCTCAGTCTTTGCTTTTTTCACAGAACTTAAATTAACTTCTGTCTTTACTACATAGCAATATACATTAATTTTATAACTATAAAGTCATTTAATCATCTATAAAACTATCTGTATACTTTACTCACCATGAAAGACTTCTTGAATGCCTGTAAGTCCAGAATTACATGAGGCATGGATCTAACAGTGAGTAAAACTAAAAAAATTAAAAAAAAAAATAACAGGGAAACTTTGTTCTCAAAGAGTTTATAGTCTAGTGGAGAAAGTGCACATTTAACCAAGAATCACACAAAATAAAATTAATAAATGTGAAAAGCAAGCATAAGGGACAATCAACTGATAAAATAAGGATAACAGATCTAGTTGGGGAGACTGGGGAAGGTTTATCTGAAGAAGTGGTGATTGGACAGAAACCAGAAGAGTAGAGGTTATCGAGGCAATGAGTATAGGGTTAGGGGAAGAAAGAATATTCCAGAAAGAATGGCAGGTGCAAAGACCTGGAAGCTGAAGGATTCATGATACATATATCGTGAATGTACAGAACGTGAAAAAATCAAAAGCATTTGGGGCAAGATATCAAGAAAAAGCTTTGTGCAACCTAAGACAAGGGAGATAAATAGGTCCAATGCCAGGCGATCCTGTGGGCCATGCTAATAACTTTTATTTTCTTTCCCTTAAGAGCCATGAAATTGATTGAAGCATATTTTTTAGTAAAGACTTGTCATTATTGATTTGTTTTCAAAAGACCATTCTATTATGGCTAATATTCATTGAGAGCTTACCCTGTGCCAGACACTGTTCTGAGCACTACCCACCTGTTACCTATTGGATGCACATGACTTCCCTACAGGATTTGTATTGCCATCCCCACTGTAAGAGTGAGGAGACTGAGGAAAGGAGCAATTATCTGTTCCACGTTCACCCAGTGAATATGTGGCAGAGTAGACCCCAGCTGTCAGACTTCAGCACTCACACTGTGAATTCCCAAACGAAACTGCTCCTACAGTAGAAGAAGAGGGGGAGAGGAAAAGAGTAGATGTGGGTGCTTGGTTAGAAGGCTATTTCTGCCCTCCAGAGAGAGGGAAATACAAGCTTGGTCTATGTGATTCAAGTGAGATGGACAGAGAGGGATGGATAGATTATGATTCTCAAAGGGGAGCTATTTGCTCTATACTCCCAACACAGGACATTTGGCAACATCTGGAGTAATTTTGATTGTCAGAACTTGAGAGGGTCATATAACTAGTATCAAGTGATAGAGGTCAGGGATAATACCAAGCCTCCTACAATGCATAGGATAGTACCCCATAGTGTAGAATTAGCCAGCCCAAAGGATCAATGGTGTTAAGGTTGAAAACTCTGCTATAAAAATATTTTAGGAGGAAAGTTAACAAAGCTTGATGGTGGACAAGGTATGTGGGATAAGAGAGTAAGAGGTATCAAGGATATCGTGCAACAGAAAGACTGTAACAACACTATAGAAAACACAGGAAACATACTGGGGTTTGAAGGATACAACGCCAGATTAGTCAATCAAAGAGAGGCGTCATGTACTCACTAGCTTTTAGTTAGTTCTAGAGCACAAAAGAAAATTGTGCATTAAAGCCATATGTTGTAAGTCACCTGGGTACAGACGATATTTGAAATCATGAGCAAAAATGTCTCCTAGGGTTAGAACACAAGGTAAAAGGAAATAATGCCTTAGGACTGAGCCTTACAGAGGTCCATTGTTTAATGGCTTTTTACTGATGGAAAAAGGAAAAGCAAGAAAGAGAGAGCAAAAAGAGAGAGAGATATCAGAGAAGTAACAATAAAAACAAAATAATCTGGTATTCAAGAAACCAAAGGAGAATAATTTTTTTAAATAATAGTACTGAGAAGTTAAATAAGGAAAATGGAAGAAAAAAGTCTGTTTCAGGGACATGGAGGTCATTGGGCCTCAATCAAGAGCTAATTTGGAATAAGAGCTTTTTTTAAAATGTTTTAGTTATATATATATACACACACACATATATAGTATATATTATATTATATATATTATAATATATTATAATTATATACGTATATATTATAATTATATATTATATTCTAATATATACGTATATAATAATATATATTATATTATAATTATATTATAATATATATAAGTATATATAATATATGTAATGTATATAATATATACATATATGTATATACGTAATATAATATATATATGTATATATATTATTGTCAAGTTAGCTACTATACAGTGTGTACAGTGTGTTCTCAGTTTTGGGGGTAGATTCCTGTGATTCATTGCTTCCATACAACACCCAGTGCTCATCCCAACAAGTGCCCTCCTCAACGCCCATCACCCATTTTCCCCTCTCCCCCACCCCCCATCAACCCTCAGTTTGTTTTCTGTATTTAAGAGTCTCTTATGGTTTGCCTCCCTCCGTCTCTGTAACTTTTTTCCCCCTTCCCCTCCCCCATGGTCTTCTGTTAAGTTTCTCAGGATCCACATAGGAGTGAAAACATATGATATCTTTCTCTGACTGACTAATTTCACTTAGCATAATGCCCTCCAGTTCCACCCATGTTGCTGCAAATGGCAGGATTTCATTCTTTCTCATTGCCAAGTATTTTCCATTGTGGATATAAACCACATCTTCTTTATCCATTCATCAGTTGATGGACATTTAGGCTCTTTCCATAATTTGGCTATTGTTGAAAGTGCTGCTGTAAACATTGGGGTACATGTGCCCCTATGCATCAGCACTCCTGTATCCCTTGGGTAAATTCCTAGCAGTGCTATTGCTAGATTGTAGAGTAGTTCTATTGGAATGGAGTTAGTCATATGCATAACACATGCACAGACACCCCCCCCACACACACACAGAAATCATTGCCAAAAGAAATCTAAATACCTTATTGAATAGTATGTAGGTTACCATGTTTGAGATCCTATACATGCAAAATAATAAATGTTCAGCCAAATAGCATATGAGATGTGTTGGTATCCTCATGTCACAGAGATAAAACGAAGGCTCAGTGATGTGAGGTGATTTGTCAGAGGCTACATTAAAGGAATAATCTGGTCCCTAATCCAAGACATATAGTCTCCAATCCCCACCTTCTTTCCCTTAAACAACACATTAAGGAAAAGTTCTAAACTCAGTGGCATCTGCATCCGTTGACTGTAATCTTATTTGCAAAATTTGGATTCATCTCACTAAGATACGAAATTGTTTTCACATGTTTTCTCCGTTTTTGTAAGCAAGGTGGACCAGGGAGCTATTAATCATTGCTGAAACAGATAAAGCTGACTCGTAAAAACCAATCTCCATTATTCATTTGGAACCATATTGTGGACTGAGATACTGTATCACCCAAGGAAACAGATGGTCCATGTTCCTGGTAAAAATGCTTTACAAAGGCATTCCTATCTGCAGTTCGCAGGTTCTGAATCCATTCCTATCAAATGTGATACTCACAAGGTCATCATATACAGTTGACCTTTAATTACTTCGCCATGGAAAATATAGCACATTTGTAAATGACGTCAGAAAAAAACACAGTAAGTTTAGTATAGATACATAAAGCAAATAACAGTGTATTCTGATTTCAGATCTAACAACGAGAAAATGCTAATGAAATTTGTTCTATAATTCCTCCTAAGTTATAATGATTTTCTGAAACAGGAGTTGATAAACTATGTTCTGAGGATGGAATCCAGCCTGTTACTTGTTTTTTATGGCCTACAAGCTAACAAACTTTTCTACATTTATAAATAATTGAAAAAGAAGTCAAAAGAAAATACAATTTCATATCACATGAAAATTACATGAAATTCGGATATCAGAGTGCATGAAAAAAGTTTTCTTGGAACACAGCCATGCCCATATGTTTATGTATTGCCTATGGCTGCTTTCATGCAACAACAGAGTTGTGTAGTCCCAACAGAGATTGCTTGGCTCACAAAAACTAAAATATTTACTATCTGGTCTCTCATAGAAAAAATATGCCTACACCCAAATTAAAGACTATCCTTAGGGAAGAGAGAAATAGGAAGCTAGAGAGATAAGTGAAGTTATAAAAGTCAAATCGCTTCATCAAGAAATTTGGACTTATAATAAATCTGGGCTTTATGCATCAAAATATATCCTTTTGAATTTTTACCTCTTTTAGATGTACTTGTATGAGACACATAGATAGATGTATATCATAATGTTGTATATTACAGTTAAACGTGTCTGAAATATGTATGGGTAATCACTTGGGTGCATTTTGCTGTTTTATATCTTTTGCCTTCAAAGCACTATTCTTCATTCCTAGAAACTTCTCCTCTACTATCTCATTAACACTGACTTTTTTCAAAATTTATTTAGCCATCACTTCCTCAAACAAGATGTCCCTGACCCACTCCTTCCCTTACTGTTAAGTGCCCCTTTTATATGCTCTCGTAGTTTATTCTTCTATACAATGGGCATTTTTGGATTGTTATGTTGTGATTAATTTTCATAACTGAGCCTGAATTTTCATAACTGAAAGCCTAGGATTCTTCCTTATTTATCTTTTTTATCTCTTGTGCTTAAGAAATTGCCCAATACACAGTAGACACTTACTAATAGAAACTTGTGGATTGATATTCAAGAAAAGAGAGGCCACACATCTTTGATCCAGTGTGATCCTGTTTCCACCCAAAGGCAAAGACTGGGATCCTTCTTTGATAAAAACCCTGGAGATGTCAGAGAGTCCTAGTGATCTGTTTGAACCTTTGGGAAAACTAGGAGCCCCTTGGGAGACTTAGAAAGAATCTTCATAAGGGACCTGAAGTTTGTTTAAGCTAAAATACCTTTATGTGTGGAAAACAAAGTTGTTAATCGTACCAGATATTCTCTAGTGGCTATCAAACGATAAATAGATAAAGAAGATGTGAGATTATATATATATATACTTATAGATACTTATATACTATACTTATACTTATAGATATATACTTATACTTATAGATAGATATTTATAGATATATATATACTTATAGATAGATATTTATAGATATATATATAATATAGATCTATCTATATATAGCTATAAATTATCTATACATCTATAATATATACAATATAATCT
>NW_026057584.1:104840690-105071560 GCF_023721935.1 Panthera uncia | reverse complement strand
AAGTGTCTGACTCTTGGTTTTGGCTCAGGTCATGATCTCATGGTTCGAGGTTTGAGCCCTGCATCAGGCTCTGTAGTGACAGTGTGGAGCCTGCTTGGGATTCCCTCTTTCCCTCTCTCTCTCTCTCTCTCTGCCCCTCACCCACTGCCTCTCTTTGTCTCTCTCAAAACAGAGAAATAAACTTAAGGAAAAAAAAGAATGAAACAAACAAATGAAGAAACAAAATAGAACAGAGAAAGACTCAGATATAGTGAATAAACTGAGAGTTGCCAGAGGGAAATGAGGGTGAGGAGATGGAGAAGAAAATAGGGGAAGGGGATTAAAAGGTACAAGCTTCCAGTTATGCAATAAATAAAACACAGGGATACAATGTACAACATAGGAGATATAGTTAATATTGTAACAACTTTGGTAACAGATGGTAGCTAGACTTATAGCCGTGATCACTTCATAATATACATAAGTAAACTATATTGTACCCCTGAAACTAATATAAAATTGTATGTCAGTTAACTTCAACAAAAAATATAGTCACCAAAAGCTTACTGCATAAGGATAAAATAAACACCAAGAAGAGTGCTTGCGATATCATAGGCACTCAATATGTATGTGGTAAGTGGATTTTTTCAATCAATAGGCAAGTAAATCACTAATAAGTGATAGCATAGAGTTATCATAGGATATCATCAAAGTTTAGTCACAGAGTTAGAACATCTTCATGAAACTCTATAATTAACAATATACTAATGATTTCTATTATTAGCACTATTGCACTGCCTCTTTGGAGCAAGGCACCATTCTAAGTGTTTACATGCATTTCTCAAATGTTTGAAACCTACTTATGAGGGAGGTACATGTATCACACCCACACTGCAGGTGATTTCTTATAATTCATGGCACATATATAGCCTTTTTTCCCATGTATATTTCTGGCTTCTGCCTCCAACATCAAGCACTCACTCTCCATATATCTTACACTCAGACTCCTGAGAAACATTTCTTTGTTCATTTAAACACAATCCTCTTGGGGTGGTATGGGTGGCTCAGTAAATTAAGCGTCAGACTTTGGCTCAGGTCATGATCTCACAGTTTGTGGGTTCGAGTCCCACATCGGGCTCTGTACTGACAGCTGGGAGCCTGTTTCAGATTCTGTCTCCCTCTTTTTCTGTCCCTCCCCCACTCACACTCTGTCTTTCAAAAATAAATAAACATTAAAAACAAACAAACAGGGGTGCCTGGGTGGCTCAGTCAGTTAAACGTCTGACTTAGGCTCAGGTCATGATCTCGCGGTCCAAGAGTTTGAGCCCTGCGTTGGGCTCTGTGCTGATGGCTCAGAGCCTGGAGCCTGCTTCAGATTCTGTGTCTCCCTCTCTCTCTACCCCTCCCCCATTCACGCTTTGTCTGTCTCTGAAAAATGAATAAACCTTAAAAAAACAAACAAACACACAAACACAATCCTCTTGCTTTTACCTATCTTGGGCTAAGATCTTCATGCAGGACCTCTTCACAAGCTCCTGCTTATCCTACAGATTGGCTATAGATTTCTCTATGGAAGACATCAATGAATATGATCTTTTACTTACCCAATGTTTCCCTTATATTCCGTTTATTTAGCTTTTACATGCCAGACTGTGGGAATTCAGGAATAAAATCATGGTGGCTCATAGCCATGGCCTTCCTAAGCTCATAGGCAGTGAATATGGTAGTAGGTATGCTCTGATTGAAGCATCAGAGATCACAGCCCACAACAGAAACTGTGTCTAGGCCAGCCTGAGGGGCCAAGAAAGTCTTTAGGGAAACAACAGAATCTGAGTAGAGAAGCATCCAAGGAAATGAAGTGCATTGGGAAGGGTGGCAGGAACAGACAGCAGCACAAGCAGAAGCACAGAGGCATGAGCCAGCCTCTTGTGGAAGAAGTCCTACTAGTTTATTGACCATGGAGTGAGAAAGGAGAGCAGTGGGAAGGAGCCTAAGGTGGATGGGTGTGGTACCCAATGGAGCTGGACTGATAGACCTGGGGGTCGCAGCAAGGAATCTGACAAGTGGAGAGAGTGTGGCCTGGAGATAGGGCAAACAGCGTGGTCCAGCCGACTATGGTGCCACGTGGGAGATGGTCATCTTACGTGATTTTATGTTTTGCTGCCCTGGTAAACAGTCAGGGCTATATTCCCCACGGGAGATATGAGTTCTATCTAATGTGGTAGGTGCTGAAATAGCATGATTAAAGTGTGGTAAGATTATAGAAATGGGATTTGAACAGTGACTCATTATTCTGGGATTCCACAGCAGTTAATTAAAAGAATGTGTTGGTTCACTTCAATGTTTTCTTTTAATTGTGTGTGTGTGTGTGTGTGTGTGTGTGTGTGTGTGTGTATACACACTTGCTACCAATTTTGCATAATTTTCTACTTTTTTTCCTCTTATTCTCATTTGGTATATCACTATAAATTGAGCAGACATTTCAAACTGTGGGTGGAAGATTAGTCAACTGTCATAGAAAAATTAAGGGACACTTTATCTTATAGGCACGTGTTTCCAAATGTTGAATTGTTAAGAAAAAAGAATAAGGTATTTTAGTTAAGCTAAGGAACATTCTCTCCTTTGAAACAACTTGCTTTGTTTTTAAATAAAAGAGAAAGCATTCTTATGAATGAATGAATGAATGAATGCGTAAGTGGATGAATGGAATGAATGAATGAATCTTAAAAAAGTACACTGGTTTATTTCTTTATTGTAGAGCTTCCTGAAAAGACCTGTGCATAGGGAGGGGGTACCCCTAATGAGGCTTTCCAACCTCAACTAGTAGGAAATTTAATTAAAATGAAAGTTCTGTAAGAGAACATTTTTACTATGACATTTCATCCTTATAACAAACTTGGAAGTTAGATCATATTACATCTATCTCATATAAAAGTAACCAAGGGAGGTCCAGAAAAGTGAACCATCCTGCCCAAGGTCAAATGAAGGTCTATCTCCAAAGTCCAGGACTGCTCCTGGGTTACCCAACCTGCTGGGAAATTGGTTTCAGGCACAGATACCCTGCTTTTCACAGGCACAGCTTGCATGTAAATGCCATAACTTCAGGGTTTTTTGAGATTAAAAAAAGGGGGGTTCTATTTAATGCTGGAAATAAATCTTCAGCTATCAGAGGGTATATAAATGTGTGTAAAAGAACGTTACCTGCACCCTGCACAAGGATTATCAGTAGTAGCATCATTGCACCAGAATTGTACAGAATTGAAGTCTGTTTTAAGAGACAGTTTATAAACCTAGCATTGTTTTAAGGTGAACCTCGGTGATTTTTTCAAAGCTGCAATCCATAAAATCAGATCATCTTAAAGCCAGAGAAGACCTCTGAGGTCATCTGTTCCTAATGCCATCATTTTCCATTGCTGATGAAACCAAGAACCAGAGAAAAGGAGAAATTCTGGAGAATATTTGATTTCAGTGGCCCCTGGGTGACTCAGTTGGTTAAGCCTCCCACTCTTGGTTTTGGTTCAGATCATGATCTGATGGTTCCTGAGTTCGAGACCTGCATCAGGTGCTGACAGCCTGGAGCCTCCTTGGGATTCTCTCTCTCTGCCCCTCCCCTGCTCATGCTCACTCTCTCTCTCTCTCTCTCTCTCTCTGTCTCTCTCTCTTTCTCTGTTTCTCAAAATAAATAATAAAATAAACTGTAAAAAAAGAATGTTTGATTTTAGCCTATTTGGTCAAAATATGTGCTGCCATTCACTCAGTCTTTTATGAATGGCATTTATAATAGCACAATGTGTCAAGATTGATACCAGTATCTTTATAACAGAGATAAGGCCCCTAAAACTGGAAGAAATTGGATGTCTTTCTCAGGGATGCACATCTAGTTTAGATGTTGCACAATTCATGCAGTGACAAGACTATACTGAAGCTGACTTTGTTTGGTTCTAATTTCTGCCTCATCTGATTAAGATGAGGACCACAACACAGACGATGTCACATCCTTCAGTGTGACATCTCCTATGTCACATCCTTCAGTGTGACATCTCCTATGTCACCTGCCATGTGGCTATCCTGCCCTCATGACACTGCACCAGGATAGGGCAGGAGAGATGAGCAGGGGCGGGGAAAGGACATGAAGAATAATTCTAGTTCATTGTAATTGTGATTATCCTCTATTTCAAAGCTCGCGCCAAATTTTATCTCCCATAATCCCTTCCCCCACCCCAACCCTCATACCCTAAGTGCACAGAACTGTAACGCTCACCAGTAGTAAGTTCTGTGCTTGGCTTCACGAGTGACTCATTTCATGACCTTGATCAAACCACTAAGCCTTTCTTTATCTCAGTTTCTCCATCCATAATGTGATTATAAATAATATATGCCCCCTAGCTACTTCACGGGGGTCACAAAGGCATTAATAATGTAATTATTTCTAAAGTACTTTGAAATCCTTGAGTGAAATATGATATTAAAAATATCACTGCACTCAAAATATGCCCTGACAGGCAGACTTAAATGAGAAAACTAGTGCTCTCTGAGTGGAAAATATGTCTCACAGGGTACATAATTTTCCTTGAAAAAAAAATGCCTTTCTTACAAGGGTCTCAAAACCTCATTAGTTTTGTTTTAGGTGCTGCCACTCTGTGGTTTGGGCACCATGGGTAGGTAGGCAGTGCTCTTTTCTGTTCACCTTTATAACTCCATTAAAACCAGAAGAGGGAACGAGATTGTAAAAGCCCCCAAACGAGGGTTGCCAGGTAAAATGCAGGACACAGACACTCTTGAATTTCAGATAAGCAAAAAACAATGTTTTATGTAAGTACAGCCCAGGGATTATATGGGACCTACTTATACTGAGAAAATTCATTACTTCCATGAAATTCAAATCTATTGCACGCTTGTTTTTATTCACCAAATCTGGCAAGCTTACTTCTACTCCTTTTCATTTAACTAACTCGATTATTTGTCAGTCTGAATTGGTAACAGCCCTATGTTGAATGGCTGTAAAGACAGATAACCTCATCAGCTTTAGATAACCTAAAAATTAAACACATATCAGGAGTCTCACCAGGTTGTGATTTCTGAAAGGCAAAGACTATGCTTCATTCTTCTTTATATTTCCTGGATTCAGCATAGTTTCTGTAACATTGTAAGCAGCAGATATGCATTTGTGGAATAAATGAATGAATAAACAGTGGAATGAATGAACAGCTTGAATTTAACTGAAGGAATTTAAGGCATTTAGAATTAAACTGAAGGAAGTTGTTTTAAAAACATATTTGGGTTATAATCAGTTACCGTAATCATTCTATAAGGTGGCTTCTCCTAAGATAACTGAATTAGTTTATTCACTTGCTTTCCTTACAAGCTTTTATTAAATTCAGCAAACATTTATTGAAGGCCTTTTTATACATACAGTGTTTATCTTGGTGGTAGATTGTGCTGTTTATTACTTATCAAGTCATTTGTTATGAATTCTGCAGCAAATTTTACCATCTTCAATTATAGAAATAATTACATTATAATAACTGCTTGCTTACTTGTAATTCATTGCAGAGTGAGGCAGCCCTAAACAAAAACAGGAGTGGTGAGAATAGAGAATATGGAAAGATTTTTGAAAAACTGTATTTTCCAGTTTTTACTGTGATGTAACTGACAAAAATTGTATGTATTTACTTTGTAAAATACTTTGATATATGGGTACAATGTGGAATGATTACTACAATCAAGCTAATTAACATTTTCTATCACGTCACATGGTAATTTTGCGGGGGTGGTGAGAACATTCAAGGTCTGCTCTCTTGGTAAATTTCGAGTGTATAATATAGTATTGTTAAACTATAGTCATCATGCTGTAAATTAAAGCCACAGAATTTCTTCATCTTGGATAACAGAAACTGTATCTTTTGACCAACGTCTCTCATTTCCCTCACCCACAGCCCCTGAAAACAGCCATCCTACTCTCTTCTATGAAATTGTTATTTTTAAGATTTTTTTGTTTATTTATTTATTTTTAGAGAGACAGAGGGCACGCAGGGGAGGGTCAGAGAGAGGGGGACAGAGGATCCAACTAGGCTGACAGCAGAGAGCCCTATGAGGGTCTCAAACTCACGAACTATGAGATCGGACCGAGCCAAGTCAGATGATTAACGGACTGAGCCCCCAGGCGCCTGTGAAATTGCTTTTTTTTTAGATTTAATACATGAGGAATATCATGCAGGGTTTCTTTCTTTCTTTCTTTCTTTCTTTCTTTCTTTCTTTCTTTCTTCCTTCCTTTTCCCCTGTGCCTGGCTTGTTTCACTTAGGATAATGTGCTCAAGTTTCACCCATATGGTTGCAAATGTGACAGACACTTAGGTTGATCCCATGTCTTGGCTATTGTGTATAATGTTGCAATAGACATGGGACTGTTTATGTCTCAAGATACTGATTTCATTTCTTCTGGAAGCAGTGTTGATGGATCATAAAAGTTCTATTTTTTTTTAATTTCTAAGGAAATTTAAAAAATTCCCCATACTACTTTCCATAATGGCTGTGCTAATTTACATTCCCACCAACAGTTTACAAGGGTTCCCTTTTGTCAATATCTTTACCAACACTTATTTTTTTATGTTTTTAATAATAGGGATTCTAACAGGTATGAGGTGATCTCTTATTGCGGTTCTTGATTTGCATTTTTCTGAGGATTAGGGATGTTCAAGATTTTTTCATATGTGTAGACCATTTTTATGTCATTTAAGAAATGTCCATTCAGGTCTTTTGCCTATTTTTAAATTTTTTATTGTTATTGCGTTATATGAATTCCTTATATGTTCTAGATATTAATTTTTATCAGCTGTATGATTTACAAATATTTTCCCCCATTCTCTAGGTTGTCTCTTCACTCTTTTGATTATTTTCTTTACTGCGCCGAAGTGTTTTAGTTTGATACAATACCATTTGTCTATTTTTGCTTTTGTTGCTTGTGCTTTTGGTGTCATATCCATAAAATCACTACCTATTCCAATGTCAGAAAGATTTTCTCCAAAGTTTTACTATAATAGTTTTAAATATTTTAGGTCTTATATGTAAGTCTTTAATGCATTTTGAGCCAATTTTTGTATATGGTATGGGATAAGAGTCAATTGCATTCTTCTGCATGTGGATATCCAGTTTTCCCAACACCATTTATTAAAGAGACTGTCCTTACCCATTGTGTGTTCTTGGCAACTTTGCTGAAAATAAATTGATCATAGGGATATAGATATACTTCTACATTTTCTACTTTGTTCTTTTGGTCTATTTGTCTGTTTCTATGCCAGCACCAAGCTGGTTGGATTAATAGAGCTTTGTAGTATATTTTGAAATCTGGTAACTACAGCTTTGTTCTTTATACTCTAGATCCGTTTGGCTTTTGAAGGTCTTTTCAGGGTCTGCATCAATTTTAATATTACTTTTTATTTAATATTTTATTTAATTTTATTTAACATTTATTTTTTTCTGTGAAAAATCCCATTGGGATTTTGATAGGGATTCCATTAAGTCTTTAGGTTTCTTTGGGCGGTGTAGATATTTTAACAATATTAATTTTTCCAATCCATGAACACAACGTATCTTTCCATTTATTTGTGTCATCTTCAGTTTCATTCATCAGTATTTTATAGTTTTCAGTGAACAGATTTTTCACCTCCTTAGTTAAATTTATTTCTAGTTTATTATGTTTGATACTATTGTAAATTGGATTATTTTCTACATTTCTTTTTTGGATATTTTCTTGTTAGTGTATAAAAGGGCAACTGATTTTTGCATATTGATTTTTTATGCTGCAAATATTCAAACTGTAGTAACTTTGTTTATACGTGCTAACAGTTTTTTTTTTTTTTTTTTTTTTTTTTTTTGGCAGAGTCTTTAGGGTTTTCTATACACAAGATCACATCATCTACAAACAGGCCCAATTTTACTTCTTCCTTTTTATTTATTTTATTTTATTTTTCTTATCTAATTGCTTTGGCCATGACTTCCAGTGCCATGTTGAATAAGAAGTGGTGACAGTGAACATATTTGTCATGTTCCTAATCTTAGAGGAGAAACATTGAGCTTTCTCACCTTTGACAATGATGTTAGCTATGGACTTGTCATAGACGGCCTTGATTATGTTGAGGTACATTCCTCCTATACCTAATTTGTTGAGAGTTTTTATCATGAAATCATGTTAGGTTTTATCAAATGTTTTTTCTGCACCTGTTAAGATAATCATGTGATTTTTTTCTCTTCATTTTGTTAATGTAGCACATAATATGTATTGATTTGTGTGTGTTGAACCATCATTGTTGCATTCCAAGAATAAATTCCACTTGATCATGGTGTATGACAATTTGAATGGTTGTTGAGTTCAGTTTGCTAGTATTTTGATGAGGGTTTCTGTACTGTGCATCAGAGATATTGACCCGTAGTTTTCTTATATCCTTGGCTGGCTTTGTTTTGAGGGTAACTCTGGCCTCATTAAATGAGTTTGCAAATATTGTCTCCTCTTCATTTTTTGGAGGAATTGAGAAGGATTGGTGTTAATTCTTTTATAAATGCTTGGTAGAATTTACCAGTGAAGCCATCAGGTTCTTGGCTTTTCTTTGTTTGGAAGTTTTAAATTAGTGCTTTAATCTCCTCACGTGTTATTAATCTTTCAGATTTTCCATTACTTCATGATTTAGGTTCAGTATTGAGTAGAAAATGGGTTGTGTTGGGCAAGGAGAGACCAGGGACCTTCCGGGAGGTGGGGTGTAGCTACAAGTGGGAGGCTGAAGAAACAGCAATGGCAGCGGAGTTTGGGGAAGAAGAGGAGAAGATCAATGTGTTCTGGACCTGCCTGGGCCAGGTGTCAGGCGTGGGGTCTCACCAACTTGCTGATAAGGTCCCAGTAAAAAACCAGGGACAGAAATCTCCAGTGGCAAACCAGTCGGGACCCCTCTCACTCTTGAGAGCTTTACACTTTCTCTCAATAAATTTTATCGCTTGGCTCACTCTCTCTTGTCCATGAGTTTCATTCTTTGACTCTGTGAGACAAGGACCAGAGTCCCTCCCACCCTCCAGTAACAAGTATGTTTCCAGGAATGTATCCATTTCTTCCAGGTTATCTGGTTTGTTGGTGTGTAATTATTCATAATAATTTTTAATCAACCTTTGTATTTTTGTGGTATCAGGTCAATTGATCACTTGTAGTTTTATTTATTGCAGTCTTCTCTTTTTTCCTTAGTATAGCTAAAAGTCTACTTTCTTTATCTTTTTTAAAAAATGAAAAAAATTCAAAAATATGTGGAAATGAAGCAATATGCTCATTAGGAATTAGAAAAAAATCTTGAGACAAATGAAAATGGAAATAACATACCAAAATTAACAAATGCAGCAAAAACAATTCTAGGAGGGAAGATTAAATCTGTGAATGCCTATATTAAGAAATAAGATAGGGGCGCCTGGGTGGCGCAGTCGGTTAAGCGTCCGACTTCAGCCAGGTCAGGATCTCGCGGTCTGTGAGTTCGAGCCCCGCGTCAGGCTCTGGGCTGATGGCTCGGAGCCTGGAGCCTGTTTCTGATTCTGTGTCTCCCTCTCTCTCTGCCCCTCCCCCGTTCATGCTCTGTCTCTCTCTGTCCCAAAAATAAAAAAAAAACGTTAAAAAAAAAAATAAAAAAAAAAAAAAAAAAGAAATAAGATAGATCTCAAACAAACAACCCCATGTTATAACTCAAAGAACGAGAAAAAGAACAAACTAAGCCCAAAGGTAGCAGAAGGAAGGAAATTACAATAGAACTGAAGTAAATGAAATAGAGAATAGAAAAACAACCAAATTTTAACTAAAACTTGGAAATAAACATGTGGAGGTGAAGAAAGAAATCAAAGGAGAATGAAGCCTCCACTGTCATGTGAAATGGATCCTGGGGTCTGGAGGCTGACAACCTGGGTTCAAATTCTGATCGTTTTCATCATTTGCAATCTTGAGAAGTTTACTTAACCTCTCAATGTGCAGTGTCTTTAACTGTAAAGTGAGAATAACAATGAAATCTACCACATGAGATCACTGTGAGTATTGAACAAGATACTGCAAGGGAAGAACTTCGCAGTCATTGGCGGGAAGGACAAACTCTGCTTTCCAGTTGGTTTTTGTTGCCATTCACTGTAATTGAAGCCAGGGGGTGAAGGTAGCATATCTCTGATTACTTATTTGCTTGCATTAAGTAAAAAATATATTTTAGGAGTGCCTGGGTGGCTCAGTCGGTTAAGCACCTGGCTCCTGATTCTGGCTCACGGCATGATCTCACAGGTTCCTGGGGTTAAGCCTCGCATCGGGCTCTGTGCTGACAGTGTTGAGCCTGCTTGGGATTCCCTGTTCCCCTCTCTCCCTGCCCCTCCCCAGCTTGCTCTCGATCTGTTTCTCAAAATAAATACATAAACATTAAAAAAATAGAAAAATTAAAAAATAGATTTTAATAGAAACAAATATAATTATATTCCAGAGTTACATTTACAATTCACATAGAAATTAACAAAAAAAAATGTGTTCATACACATTTAATGCTATTTGTTGACCACATCAGACTCTGTCTTTGGATTGCTGTGGTATCATTTTTACCTCCTCTGCTATTAGAGTTATTATAATGGTATCTCTGAGAAGCTCCAGGGTGAAAACTTAAAAAAACAAACAAACAAAAAAAACCCTAATTAAGCATATTTTAGTGTAGAGTATGTGCTCAATAAAAAGCTGACCATTATTTTATTCCATACTGTTTGTATTTGGTATCATGTTTAACTCCCATGAGCTATGGTTATGTTAGGGTTCACTATTCCCGATGTATATATGAGAAAAGAGAAGCTCCAAGGAACAGGAAACTGCTTCAGGGGAGCCTAGTCTAGTTCATGAATGGCTAGAGACCTACATGTGCGTGATGCCAAATCTCATTGCCTTTTGATTTTGTATCATCTTTTAAATGGAAAAGTGTGGCCAGGGTCTGTGTTGTGGGGGGGAGTGGCCTTACCTGAATATATAGAAAAGGATCCAAGGGGGAGCTCTTACATTTATTTTACTCCATAATGAGCCAGGCCATTCAGACATGCTCTCTTTCCTAGAACTAACCTCATGAACCAGCAAAATAAACTCATAAACTGAAAAATGATCGTTACCGACCTTGACAAATAGCACTGATAATTAAATGCTAATGACTTTAGGAACCTCACTGTTTCTGATTCTCTCTCACAGCTACTCCAGGAGCATCACCACTGACAGACGGGTGTGAGGGTATTCCCTGCAAAAGGACACTCCCTGCTGGGGCTGGAAGCCACGTCAGGGAGTCTCGGTCCGATGGCATTGTTAATTTCAAGCTCTAGTAAATACATCAAATAATCAGTGTAAAATATCCTATTCAGAAGAAAATTACGACACAATTAACTGCTTCGCTAACAGTGGATAAATTACCCTCTGACACAGACTTTGCATTGATTGTGCAAAAAATGAGATGCTAGAGGAAAAGCAGCACTGATGTGCCTCCAACTGTTTTCCCCAAGGCCTGCCTTGCTCTTCTGTAGGTTCCTTGTTTTTCTTTCCTGCAGCCTCACGTTTTAGGCTGGCTTGCTCCCTGCACTTTCCTTGCTCCTTCAATCCACATGATTACTAATTACCTCCTTTATGACCTCTCTCCTGTCCTCCCTTGGAGCCCAATTTTGTCTCCAGTCCAGTAGTTGAACTTCAGCGTGCATCCCGGTCTCCTGGAGAGTTCACTAAGATAAAGACCACTCTGCTCCATGAGAGTTTCGTTCTCGGGCCCAGAGTTTGCATTGGTAACAAGTTCCTAAGTGCTGCTGCTGGGCCAGGGCACAGCTGGGAAATCATTACTCGGGCCAGAGAGATACTGTATGGCCCAGAAGGGCTTTGGGCTCAGTATTCAGCTGTTTGTTGCAGGTAACTTACTCTAAACTTTTGCTATGGGTAACAGATTCTGAGGAATCCGTTGTTAGAATCTAAAACTCTTGCAGTCTGGACCTTTGTAACTCCTTGCCTAACTCCTACTACCTCCCCACCGAGCACTCATTCCTTGACTGATTATACAATACCTCTCTCCCCCTTGCATTCATACCAGATATTTATAGTGCTTATTGGGAAACAGTGTGGAAAAAAAAAATCAGATAGGAAGCATGTTCTAAAGTAAGACCCATCTGGGTGTGAATCTTAGCCCTGATGACTACATTTTACTGGTTCCCTAATCTCACTGAGTTGCTTCCATATCTTAAAAGTCAATCTAAACAATACTCAGCATGCAGAGAGCAGGCCAGAGACCATGTTTTGAGAACCACTAAACAGGGTCTGGCCATGTGTAGAGAGTAAAACTACGATTTTCTTCTCTTCCTTTCAATTTTGAGTGGTCCTTCAAGTCTTTATGATTTGGATAGATCTGTCAAACATCCTTGTCCTCAAGTTTGCCTCGCTTGATTTCTCTAAATTTGACATTCCTGGGGTGCCTGGGTGGCTCAGTTCGCCAAGCGTCTGACTTCGGCTTAGGTCAGGATCTCAAGGTTCCTGAGTTCGAGCCCTGCGTCGGGCTCTGTGCTGACAGCTCAGAGCCTGGAGCCTGCTTCGGATTCTGTGTCTCCCTCTCTTTCTGCCCCTCCCCTGCTCATGCTCTGTCTCTCTCTCTCCTTCAAAAATAAATAAAAACATTAAAAAAATAATAAATAAATAAATTTGACATTCCCATGTACCAGTTCAAAAGTACATTCCATTTTTATTCTTTACCCTCATGGCCAACCTGGCCCCATGGCAGCGCATTTCCTTTGGTAATAGGGCATCTTTATCCAAATTTCAGGCTCTGCATATTCCTCTGTTTCTCTCCATTTTCAGCTCTCTGTGGTCTCACCTCAGAAACTCTGTCCCATAATCAGTCACATACTCTTGCAGCAGTGGAGTTGTGAGCCTGGGTTGTTTTCTGCTCCAGGTGAAGGCAGATCATCTGAACTCTTGCCGTTGGACAGGCTTTGGATGCAGTACTCTGTTAAAGCAAACAGACTGTCTCAATGCAGACAGCTGTGTCTGCCCCCAAACACTTTCAACTGTTGAAAAGCACCAGCAAGATAAAAGAGCATCAGATTCATTCGTAAATTTGTCTCCTGGCAAGAAGCTTCTTGTTCTGTACTCTGGAAAGAAGCTTTTGAGGCTCCACTTCAGGTTTCATCTCTCTGTGCCCCTCCCCCTTTCCCACCCTTGTGAGGGGGTGCGCCCCACACTCCCCCATCCCATCGGGTCTTGCTGAAGAGGTACAGGGAACAAAGATCAGACTGTGCTTTTAAAAGATAAAAGTCGCCATACTCCATCTATAATACTCTTCTATTCTCCTGCATGTTTCATCTCGGGATCTCCACCCACTACAGAAATGCTTGACAAAACTGGCTATCATCCTTGGTTTCCAAAGGGGGCATTGGTTGCAAGGCACTCTCTTGATTACTATGGCATCTCATCAGCTCCGGTGGATTGTAGACGAATGCAAAGAGTCCGTGTGCTTGCTGGAGCTGCTATCGTTTCTCTAAATGCACTAATTGCTTAAATGGCATGGTGGGTAAATATTAAAAGGCAGTTTCTGCGTAAGAGTGGTCTCTCACAGTGCATTTTGGAAAATTGAACTTTAGGACCAACTCCATACGATGAATGAAATGTGACAGATGGAGTGATGATTCGACAAAACTGACTCTTCAATAGCACACAGAAGACAGAAGACAGAATCCACGGAGACACAAATACATTGCGAACCTACAGCTCATCATAAAATGAAATAGAGAGATACACTTTAAATGTACACGAGCACACAGATACATACACATAGACACACACACAGTGGACAGTCTAGATAATGAAGAACAACTTGCAAGAAGAGAATATCATCCTTCTCGTACAGTGTTTCAAGAGGTGTTAGACCCCCGATGTGAGACTCAGCTACTCTGCCTTCCAAAGACCGATAAAATGCTACAGAATGAATCTGGGAGCAAAGTCCTAACCCCAGTGCTCAGAGTTTCATTGGCCTTCTTCCTTGCTAAATATCTCCTCTCACTAATCTTTCTTTTTCTCTTTTGTGTGAATACAAATTGGAATTTCTAAAGCAGATTTTACTCTAAATGATTCTGTCTATAGTTAGTTAGAAGTGGATCAATCCACAGAACTTACTGTGTACTTATGGAGAGGAAGCCATGCAAACACAATTCCTGCAGTCAATGACACGAGGTCCATTTGCAGAAACAGTTATCCCTCATTGAAAGCACAGTGACCTTAGTTAGCTGTCTGCTCTGGGGCATGGGATTGCATATATTATTTTGTTTGTACTAAACAACAATGCTGTGTACCAAATATCAACAACCAGTCTATCAAGTTAGGTCAGAGGCTTAGGGAGGATATGTAACTTGATTGATTGTATATCCTAGTGAGAGAATCAGATTAGAAACCAACCTGAATTAAAAAAAAAAAAACAAAACAAAACAAAAACAAAAACAAAAAAATCCCCCCAAAACCCTATATTCTCTATTCTTGGCAACTATTTCTTCTATCATTGATAATGGGAGAGATATTGACCCTGGCTTTACCAAATTTCATTGTTTATTCTTATACACACATCATGGTTTTGTGTATGTGATTTATTTAGACTTAGCAATTCGAATTTGGTATTTGCTTAGCTTGAACTGTAACTGGGAAATGACTTGTTAGGTTAAGAAGATTTAACCACACTTAAAATAGTAATTACACGTTTAGATTTGATTTCAAGGATCACTTAGCCAGGCTAGTAGTTTTCCATATCCAGGGGATGTTTTGGTTTACTGAAGGATGTTGCTGGTGGTTTCAGGGGGCAGAGACAAACATAGTAAACCTGGACGGGTCCCCAAAAAGGAATTACCCTGTATTCTGCATCATTCTCAAATAACTTAATGGACATTTGTACAGGAGGAAAAACCTGTTTAGAGATTTTGAGCCTAGAACCTAAATCCATTTTACGTTTAGAAAACATGTTTTTTTTTCATGGTTTTAATATTACTATTTTTTTTCAAGAATGCAACTAACCTGTAAATTGAGGCAAGCTTTTACTTTATTTCTTTTTCTTTCTTTCTTTTTCTTTCTTTCTCTTTCTTTCTTTCTTTCTTTCTTTCTTTCTTTCTTTCTTTTCTAGGAAGGCTGCCAGGAATTGTTCACTCTTTTGGAAAAGCACATCATGAGCAACATGCTATAGTATTTGAATTGCTAATAAAATACACCTGTTTCAGACAATTTCTATAGCTGTGGTTTCATTATCATTCTGTGTACAGATGCAAGCATTTATTTCTTTATGTCTTCTTTACTAGAGCTTCCTGGTCATTTGCAAGTTGAAAAGCATATTATTTCAGTATAAATTACTTCCCTTTTGTTTTTCTTTATATTAGTCTTAGAGCAATAGTTTGAAAATATTGTGTTGGTAAGTTACATTACCTATAAATTCCACTTGCAAATAGTAGAGGGGAATTATTAAACATTTATTATAAAATGGTGGATCACCTGGGTGGCTCAGTCAGTTAAGCAACTATTAATTTCTGTTCAGGTCATGATCTCATGGTTCATGAGTTTGAGCCCCACATCCGCTCTGTGCTGGTGGTGCAGAGCCTGCTTGTGCTCTCTCTCTCTCTTTCTCAAAATAAATAAATAAACTTAAAAAAAAAAACAAAATAAAATGATGTATTGGTCATTGTAGGGTCAAGAGCCACTATGTTAAGCTCTCAACTGCCTACATTAGTTCTTTGACTTTTGCTTCTTTTTATCTTCCAAACCAAAACAAGTCAAATGCAGGCTCCTACCTTCCCCTTGGCTGGAATCATCCTTCTTTGCTTTACCTTAACTTGAAGAACAGAGTTGTAGTCCTTCTAAAGCTGTAACCTGCATAAATCAGTTAAAAATTCAAGACAGTTAAAATAATATCATTGAAATAATACTGTCTAGAATTAAAATACCTGTTGGAACAGTAGGTTATAAACAATGTGAGAATGGTGGTGAAAGCCCAGTGTTTGCATAGGGTACTGACAGTTACATTAAATATATGCATCTATTTTGAATTGGCAATTCCACTTCTGGGTATGTATCTCAAGTATATCCCTGTATATATAATCAATGGGTCCATAAAGAAACATACAAAAATATTAAATACAATATTATGTATAGTGTCTGAAAACTGGGGGCAATGTGTGTGGCCAGAAGCAGGAGAGTAGACAGGTAAACATTTGGAGTTTTATGAGCATTACATTAGCATCACTAATGAAAAGCATTACATAGGAATAGAGATGAAGCGTAAAATCTAAGTGATTCATAAAAACATTGAAGAAAACGTGCCGTATAACAATATACTATTCATAGAAATGGGAAAGTATGCAAACAACATATGCATTTTGCAATAATCAATAACAACAAAACTACGTATTAAGTACACTGGAAAAGTGGGCTGTACCAGACAAGGGCAACAGTAATGTGGTAACGGGCTAAAAAGGAATAAAGGATTAATGTTTAATTTTGTTAAATTTATGCAGTCGAATGCAATATCAAACTTATGTGCTTTATTTGTGTTTCTTCATGGAAAAGATACACAATTTTATAACAACAAAGGTAATTCTGTTTTTTAAGCTTTTAAAAATCCAGCTACTTTCCCCTTTATATAAAGCAGATACATGCCAAGTATGGAGTTTACAGGGCATATGGTTTCGCCTGGGCTACTTTCCTCAACATCCCTCCAGCCCTGGCTCTCACACACGCTCAGGGGCCTGCTTTCTTCTGTATTCTCACTCTATTTATTACCAAAGTTCAAGAGTCAATGTCACAAAGTGGGAGCCACTGTGGAGGATGGAGAAAGAGAGGAACAAGCCTGGACTCTCTCAGTGGGTCCAGGAGAGAGCCAGGGGCAGCCTCCCAATGAATACCTACCCATACCAGCACCCTCTTTCCATCAGGGCAACTCTGTGGATGCCCACAGACTCCTTTCACCAGGAATGTGAGTCAGCCATTTGCAGAAGTCATCTGCAAAGAAAATAAAAACCAGCAAAATGGTTCTCAAGTAGTGTTATCATTACAGAGGTAATTATTTATAAAAACATAGGGCATCATTGTGGCCCAGATATTCTGAGCCCTATCGTGGTACATCTTATTGTGGGGCAAACTTTTTCAACAAAGTTTACCTTAGATCCAGTAACCATTACCAAGAGACTATCCATTTACCTTTGCTTCGATATTTTGATTATGAATTCAATCTTCAGAGGCCATGACTTCAAAAGGGAAGGGCCTATGACATGAGACAATATTTCAGTCATAAGAAAGGAAAAAACCCAATTGTAAAAATCACCCTGATATGTAATTTATACATCTGAGTCAAGTAAATTCAGTTTGCAGAAATACCCTTGAATCTAATCATCAGTTCCTCGGATGAAGTCAATTCATGAAATTCCATAATTAAGTTCATAATGGGAGACCCATTCCATGGGTGTTGACTAGAAATGAGACTATGTCTGTCTGGTCTCTTTTGGATGTCATCTCTCTTTCTCATCCCATCCACTGTGGCTTAAAGGAGCATCTAGCCCCAAGCAAGTATGCCCATGGTTGAAAACAGTTTGTCTAAATTATGACATTGCCTTTGTATCCCATTCTCTAAATAAAAGGGACGATTTAATTTAACCATGCACTCTACCAACCTACCATATGCCTACACTGTGTACTTCATGAAAATCTGAAATGAATCAAAGGTCATCAGAGTCAAAAATTGAGTTTTATACCTTGCATCAAATTCCATATCAAGAAAATCCCCTAGTTATTGTAGATGAAAATGTAGATGAAAAGAATATTGGAAGCACTCACCCTAAGAAGGAAAACAAGGAAATAAAATACATAGCTCTAGGGTGTTCTCAAGATGTCCTTCATAACTGCCCCCTAACATGTTCTCTAGTCCTTCACTTCTCCCTGTGAAATCATCAATCATCCTGGCTTGGGATGGATTTGATTTACACATTTCTTTGCTGAGGGGGTTTAGAACACCAGGGGCCTACTAGAGTGAGGGACATGGGCTTACCAAAGGCAGGTCGCCTTCTCTGATATAGCAGGTAAGTCAATCAAGCCGAACCCAAGTTTGGGTAAGAGTATTAACATTCTAAACACATGACCTTTACCTCGTAGGCAGTGAGCAGTCGGTGATGGGTATTTGACTGGAAACCTATATGAGGGAACAACCATGTTTTAGTAACCATAATTGTGCAGGGCTGTGTACTACAAAACTTCTGGGTCTAAGGGCCAGGAAGACATGAACTTGGTCTAGCTCAGCTGGGTTTTGGCTGTACAATATCTGGCAAATTACATAAACCCTTTGAGCCTCAACTTTCTCATTTTAAAATAGACATACTAAACTTTCAAAATTGTTGTAAGGCTTGAATATGTTAATGTATACAAATCATTTAACAAGTTGCTTCACATGTGGGTATTTTTAACATTTTTAAGGTATTCTTGAGTAGAACCATTGGTGTTCAGGGTATAAGAGGAGGAGAAATTGCAAGCAGGGAGAACACATGGTCTAATCCGGGCTTTGCTCTTTATTCATATTGTTTTAAGGATTTGGGCTGGAAAGGGAGATGTATCTAGCTGAGTCTGGTCCAGTATACATAACTTATTTGGATTCAATGAGTAAACTGTATTGATGACTGTTTTCTGTCATCAACAACTGTGCAATCATATTCATGTCTGTTTCATGCAAAAAAAAAAAATGAGTGTGCTTTTGAGTGCTCGGTACTTCAGGGACAGAATGTGAGATCATAGTTAGGATATAACTGAGAATGTCAGCCAACTAAGCTGAAAGCAAATGTTCCTACCTAAGAAATAGCAGCCTGTGCCAATAACAGTACATCTGCTAATGAAATGAGGATGCTAATAAAAAATGTGAAAATTTATAAGGACTTTGGAATGTCAAATTTTGCATCCCTTAAAGGGGCAAAAGTTTCAAAATATAATTTTTCTGGAGTCTAGTGCAACAGTCGCTGCCACTTATTAAGCCCTTCCTACATTCCAAGCTCTTTGCACACACGGACCTGTATCAACCTCACAACCCCTCTGTGTGATGGGCATGGCCCCATATTGCTATGCGGGAAAGTATGACAGAAAAGGTGAGTTTAATTCCCAAGGTCACATAGCTGTTAAATGGTAGAACCAGTATTTGAATCTAATTCAGTTTCCTTTTTTCCTCTTAAAGTCCATGTTTACCAAATGGTAGTTTCATTTTTGGCTGTTATTTTTGGAGCCCAAATGATATAGCAAAAATGTTAAGCTGGAGTGATGAGAGAAAAGAAATGCAAACAAAACCACTCACTTATTTAATAATTATTTTTCGTAGCATTCTGGTCTATAAGAGCATCATCTGGGAAACTTTTTGCTTCACCAATTCTGATTCTATCATTCTGATTTCTGATGAATATGTATTCATGCCTTCTTTAATTATCCTGACACAGATCTACAGAGCTTGAAAAGCAAAAACATGAAAACCAGTGTTCTTACCCCCACAAGTAAAAGAATAACCTGATATTTAAAATCTCTGGTAGAAATACAGTTGCTTTTCACTGGCGTTAATTTATATGTGTTAATTACACACAGTATTCCGTGACGTCTGAAAGACTGTAAATTGGTCTTGATGTGATCATCTTTCTAGCATGCAAATATAGTGCTGCCCTTCAGTGACTGTGGAAGACAAGCTGCTAACAGGAAATAGGGACATCCTGGGATAACTGCCCATGTTGGTGGCCCCTGAAGACCCTCCCCACCCTGCCGGACCCCCACACACCACTTGGACACCTTTGTGAAGAGTCCACTGCTCTCACACTCCTGAATGTGTAGGGCCGGCCCTGAGCTCCTGCCCAATCCTGCATTTTCTATTGCTTACATGACACTCATTTACTTCTTCGCCATCACCCCAAGTGCAATGGTTCAGAAACTTACATTATCCTTCTTTCTTGTCTGCCAGTGTGAGCTTATCTCGTGAGTAGTTGACTTGTGTTGGTGAGAGCCTCATTTTGTTTTAAAGAAATCAGTGGAAGAGAGTTTGCAGTTGTGCAGTCACTTGAGTAAATACATATTCTAATTTTACCAGCTCAAAGCAGATTGACACATGTTAGTACCAGGAGAGATGAAGTGGGTTTGACAGCCTTCCCTGTGACTTAGGGAATCACCTGAGCTCCATACTGAAGGTGGCGGAGGGGAGCTAAGGATTTTCTAAGAAAGTAAATTTGGTGCCAGGTGGAATGAACACAAAAGGCCTGTATTCTTTTCTTTGTGTTTTCAAAATGTATTTTACAATAAATGTATTATCTTTTACAAAATTTAAGACACTCCTAATTTTATAAAGCCAGCTACTGCTCTTTATTAACAACAACAAAATCTCAACAGTATTGAAAAGTATTTAAAAAAAGAAACGACAAAATTTCATCATCTAGCATAAATGATTATTAACACCCCCCAAATCTTGTTATGGGTATATACTGAAAGAGATATATAAGTACTCATACATAGCTTAATAGGTATTTAGAAATAATTTTATGAAACAATAAAATTATACCGCTTCATATACATCATCAAATTTATTTTAACTTGAAAATAACAAAAGAAAACAAAGATGAATTTTAAAAATGGATAAACATAAGGCAAATATTTAATCAAAGAAAGAAATACTGATTTCTAAAATGTTTTGCAAGCATTATAAAAAAATTAGTATTTTATGTTTACAATGACTTCACATTAACTACATGTTTCAGGGTTACGTATAGTGATTTTCTCCCTACTTCAGAACTTGAAAAGATAGTCACAAGATTTCTCACTTCTTCCATCCTCTGACCTCCATATATATATATATATATATATATATATTTTTTTTTTTTTTTTTATTTATTTAAAAAAAAAATTAACCCTGTTAGAGTTCGGAACATCTGCATTCTTTTCTGTAAGAGTAATTACCAGATGGTTTCAGTCCTATTTCAATATCTCAGAAGATGACACATTCACTGTTTGTCATAGCTTTTCCATCCCTCAGCCATTTATCTTGGTTTATATTTTATTCCTAGTTCATTGGAATATATCTATTATAAAATGGATCTGATCTAGCATATTCTGATTTCTGGCATTATTGGCGTTATCTGTACGTTGTTTTTTTTAAATATGAAATTTGTTGTCAAATTGGTTTCCATACAACACCCAGTGCTCATCCCAACAGGTGCCCTCCTCAATGCCCATCACTTACTTTCCCCTCGCTCCCACCCCCCATAAACCCTCAGTTTATTCTCAGTTTTTAAGAGTCTCTCATGGTTTGCCTCCTCCCCTCTCTGTAACTTTTTTTCCCCTTCCCCTCCACATGGTGTTCTGTTAAGTTTCTCAGGATCCACATATGAGTGAAAACATGGTATCTGTCTTTCTCTGTATGACTTATTTCACTCCGCATAACACTCTCCAGTTCAATCCACCTTGCTACAAAAGGCCATATTTCATTCTTTCTCATTGCCAAGTAGTATTCCATTGTGTATATAAACCACAATTTCTTTATCCATTCATCAGTTGATGGGCATTTAGGCTCTTTCCACAATTGGGCTTTTGTTGAAAGTGCTGCTATAAACTTTGGGGTACAAGTGCCCCTATGAATCAGCATTCTTGTATCCCTTGAGTAAATTGTTTTTATATATCAGGAAAGCCTGACTAATTACAAATTTATTCAGCCATTTAAAATTGCTTGGATACTTGGCAGTGTGGCTTCTTGTCCTCTGTAAGATATGATTTTTACCACAGCCAGTTGGATTTTGTCGATTTTATTTCTTTTAAAGAAAGTTGCATGCATACTGTTTATATTTCCAAATTCATACACATTGATTATAACTTTCACGTCCTCTATCAATGAATAAAAGATTGACTGGGAGCATTATTTGGTCACAGTTTTCTCTCCTCCCATGTCATTCCATTTTCTTCGTGTAAACTACACTTGTGTTTTCCCTCATAAGTGAGTCAATTCTTATGATTGGCTGATTTAAACATTTTTCAACACTATTTTAGAAGTGCAAAAGCTCATAAAATTTACCTGTACTTGCTGTCTTCACTTTGTTCGTTCTCCCATGACTGCTGTCCATTCTGACGCCTTGCCCACCCACCCCCCTCCTCTAGAGCAGCAGCCCTGGTCACTGAGGACCCCCACCATCATCATCACATCCAAGGGCCAGTTCTCAGTGCTCTTAGCATTGGAAGTGCCAGGAGCTGGGGATACCATTCTTCCTTGTCTTGACAGCCATTATAGTCTTATTTCTATTAATCTCTTTGTATTTTTCTTCTGCATTTACTTTAATCATTCCAAGGCTATTTTCTATTTCATCATTTCCATTTTTAGCACACTATTTAAAAAAAACTTTTCTCTCTTCACTATTTAAAAAACTTTTTTTAAGTTATTTATTTATTTATTTATTTAGAGAGAGAGTGCAACTGGGGGAGGAGCAGAGAGACAGAGAGAGAGAGAATCCCAAGCAGGCTCCTCACACTGTCAGCACAGTGCCAGATGCGGGGCTCAAACCCACCAACAGTGAGACCATGCCCTGACCTGAAACTAAGAGTAGGATACTCAGCGGAGTGAGCCAACCTGGCACCCTATTGCCTCACTATTTTTAACTTTTGTTTCTCTTCTAACAATAATGCCTTGTTTTTCACTTTCTATCCCGTCTGCCAAAAAGAAACTCTTTTTTAAAAAAAAAAAGTTTATTTGAGAGAGAGACAGCACATGTGCATAGGGGAGGGGCAGAGAGCTAGGGAGAGAGAGAATCCCAAGCAGGCTCCCTGCTGTCAGCACAGAGCCCCACTGGGGGCTCCCTCTCGTGAACCAGGAGATCATGACCTGAGGTGAAACTAAGAGTCACAGCTTCACCAACTGAGCCACTCAGATGCCCCAAGAAACTCCACTTATTTATTTTTTTTCAATTGGAATGCAATATTTGTTTTAAGTTAAGCACTTGTTGACTGAATTGATGTCACCAATTTCTTCCAAAGCACACACACACAAATAAAAGGTGGAAAAAAGATCTAATAAGTCAATGATAACCAATATTAATATATCGATAGTGATAATAATAAGGCAAAATACATTTACAGATGACAAGGGACACTGAATAATAAAAATAATGTACTGATAAAATATAAAAACTCTCGGGGCGCCTGGGTGGCTCAGTCGGTTGAGTGTCCGACTTCGGCTCAGGTCATGATCTCACAGCTCGTGAGTTCTAGCCCCGGGTCAGGCTCTGTGCTGAACAGCTCAGAGCCTGGAACCTGCTACAGATTCTGTGCCTCCCTCTCTCTACCCCAACCCACTTGCATTCTGTCTCTGTCTCTCTCAAAAATAAATAAATATTAAAAAATATATAATTTAAAATATAAAAACTCTAAAATTATATATACATGATAATACAGTATCAAAATACCAAAAGCAAATAGTAACAGAAGTTGAAGTACAAATGAACAAACCCACAATCAATATTATGTCAGTCAATATTATGTCAATTAATTTAATGACAGCAACCTAGTAGGGCTATAAAAGATTTTAACAACCCTATCATCAAGCCTAATATAACATATATAGAAAGCTATACCAACAACTTATAGAGTACACATTCTTTTCAAACACAAAAGGAAAAATGATCATGTATAGGTCATAAAAAATATCAAAAATAGGGGCGCCTGGGTGGCTCAGTCGGTTGAGCGTCCGACTTTGGCTCAGGTCATGATCTCACGGCTCGTGAGTTCGAGCCCCGCGTCGGGCTCTGTGCTGGCAGCTCAGAGCCTGGAGCCTGCTTCAAATTCTATGTCTCCCTCTCTCTCTGCTCCTCCCCTGCTCATATTCTGTCTCTCTCTCCTTCAAAAATAAATAAGTAAAAAAAAAAAAACATTAAAAAAATTTAAAAAAAATAAAAAAAATATCAAAAATAACAAAGGGCAGTTATTCGTATAGATCTTGTGTTCTGATCAAAATGAAATAAAATTAGAAACCAGTAAAAACACCCCTCAAATCTTTAGAAACAACAACACTCTAAATACTTACAGAGAAAGCTATGAAGAAATCTTTCAATAATTTCAATTAATGGTTTAATTTTTCTTCTTGTTTTTAAATCATTTTTTTAATGTTTACTTATTTTTGAGAGAAAGAGAGACAGAGTGTGAATGGGAGAGGGGCTGAGAGAGAGGGAGACATAGAATCTGAAGCATGCTCCAGGCTCCAAGCTGTCAGCACAGAGCCTGATGCGGGGCCGGAACTCACGGACCCTGAGATCATGACCTAAGACAAAGTCGGAAGCTTAACCGATTGAGCCACCCAGGCCCCCCCTATAAATTTTCTTCTAGGTACTATGTTAGCTGTATATCATTGTTTATAGTGTGTGATGTGTTATTGAGTTCTAATAATGTTTTCTAAATACCTATTAGGAAAAGAACTAAAAAGTTGTATTCAATTTGACAATAAAATCAAGGTCTTTTGTTGTATGGGAAAAATAATTCAAAAACAGTGGTTGTAAACATTAGCATGCATTGGTATCACTGGGAGAACTTATCAAAATATAGATGATTGAGCCCCACCCTAAGGTTTCTGATCCACTGGTTCTTGACTAGAGACCAAGAATTTGCATATGTCACATGATCACAGGAGAGGTCAATGATGTCTACCTAGGAACCACAATTTGAGAAGCCACGGGAGTAGAATGGTGAATTCGAGGTGATAAAATGGAGACAACAAATACAAGTTATTCTCCCAAATGATGAAGGATACTTTGAGTTATTGGGAGGATCAAGAAAATGACTTTCTCATAGGGGGAGATTAAGCACATATAAAAGCTACCGAAAAGGAGAAGGTAGGAAGGTCAGATATGGTCCAGGCAGAGACAGGGAATAATTTGTACATGAACAAGCATAGAGAGGGGGTCAGAAATAAGTTTTGCTTGTTTGTGTGTGTGTGTGTTTTAGTGATCCAATACATATTTATTGAGAACTTGCTCTGCGTCTGATGCTGTAAAAAGCATAAGACCAACCACAGGCAACCATTCTCTTCAAAGGGATCACAAGTGAGGGGAGCCAGCAGTGTAACAGTGAGTGGTAATTACAGTCGAGTTTGCTAAGGGTCAGCATGTGGTCTCTGGCTGCACAGAAAGGGAGAATCCAAGTCAGCCTGGAGAGTTCAGACAATACTCCTCGGAAGAAATTCCACCTGATTTAAATCTTTAATCCTATTTTAGGAAATAGAGGAACACTTAGTTTGCGGCAGAAGGGAATTTGCATTAGATTAGAAACCGTGGGATTAATAAACTACAGAACAGGTCCTTATTAAATGTAAATAAAAATGGAAGGAAGCATGGTGGGGGGGGGCGGGGAGAAGAGGAGGGCAGAGAAAGGAAAAGTTGAAGGGAGGAGAAAATGACTAAAGATCATTTTGAAGTGGAAAAGGTATATAGAAAGGTCTTGGGACTCTTGGGGAAGCACTAGGAAATTTTCATCTGCGGAGAGTAGGAGGATGTTAGCACTGGGGACAGTGAAGCACCTTTGCCAGAGGTGTGCTGAGAAGCCAACTGGAGATGAATGAAAAGGGATGCTAAGGTTCAGTGGGGCCCAGCTGCGGTTAGCACAATTTTATGGTGTGTTACCAGTTGTGGATGACATTTTCCAGCACAATCCAATAGCCTGAGGTGCTCGCTGAACTTCCCCTGCGTAGGGGCTGCCAAATGAAAGCCTAATGACATTGGATGCTTTTACGAGGTCAGTGGGCAGTGTGTGATGTTGCTCGTTAAATTTCTGGGTCCAAAATGGAACACACTGTGGTCTTTCAATAGATTTGGCCACTCTGACTGTACTGGAAATCTGAGTGACTATGATGTTGTTTAGCAACTAGCGGGTTTGGGCGGCTGAAGGCAACATCTGGGGCTAAAAGTAGTTGCTTTTCAAACTCTTAGAGATGAAGTACATGTTGTTGCTATTTTTCCACAGCAAATTCCTCACACCTAGTAAGAGTCAGAGTATTTCCTAAAAGGACAGAAACATTACTACGCTATAGCTTAAATGGTGACTTAAGGTAACCAAAGAAAGGCTGTGTTGGGTAGGGGCCTGAAACATTAGGAACAAATAAACAAAGAGACCAGAAACAGCACAGTACCCTCTAACGTGCAAGAGATGCTAAATATGGAAGATACGAGCATTCAAGTCAATGAATAGCTGTTCTCCAGGTAGAGACAATAGCTACCTGGGACAATAGCTTGTAGGAAGTTCTCTTTATGACCAACCATTTCTTTTCTCAGGAAGTACAGCCTCAGAGAGAAATTTGGAAAGTCATCATAGATATGCAATGCAAGTTTATACCTTCCATTTGCATATATTACTTGCAAAGGTGCACTAAGCGTAGGCTCTGAGCAGCAATTCTGTCTCACTATCTGACATGTAGGGTTCCCTGGTCCTCTCTCCAGGATGAGGTCCCCAGTGCATAAGACACCCTGCACAAAAGACACCCTCTCTTGACTATATTACTTGCACTAACCAGGTCAGCCTCATGCCCTCTATTTGGAGCATAGGTTGACTTGTAAACTTCCTTCATCTATCTCAAGTCTATTACAAAAACATAATTTTCTCCTCCTCCAGCCACTTCACCTCCTTTCCCTTAATCTCCAGTACACTCAGCGATAGCCCAAAGATTCAGATCCTGATTTTAGCTTCAGTGATGCGGAGGCACAGTCTTGACTCTGACCCAGCTCTAACTCTGATCCTCTATTAAATATCCAATAGACACATGCACACTCATGCTTAATTAACAAGAGGAAAACCCGATTCAGTTAGTAGTCCGTTTTCCAGCAGAGATTGAACCTTTGGTAAGATGAGAATTACACTAGATGCTATTGGACAATAAAACTTGCAAGAATATTTCTGTTTTGAGTATCAACATTGAATTTGCTGCAGGAATTATGATGTGTGTGAAGCCAAATGCATTTGAAAAAGAGAAAAGATATGCTATACTAAGACATCCGTTTACAGGAAAACTAGTTATAGCTTTATGTGTCACTCTCTGTTTAATTTCAGCAACTTCTATCCAAAAATAAAGCAAAACATTTTATGGGTAATGAACAAGAGATTTAATATTGTATGGGTGACTAATTTGGTTACTTAAGACAAAAGTTGGAAATGAACCGGATGTTCTAAACTTGATTAGTGTTTCTGTCATAAGGATGCTGCATTAGGTTGACAACAATTGAAACTCATAGCTCATTATTTTTGTATGGCTTCTCCATTAGCTATACTTCTTAGAGTTTCAGTGCTGTGTTGGAATTGTTAATGTTTGCTTCTTGCAGAAGTTTTTCTTGGGAAAGCCAGTTATGAGAAGCCCAAATAAAACAGAATTGAAGCAATTATATAGATCATTCTAGACCCAAATTCTATCCCCCTCTCTTTTCCTTTAATGTTACCTCAAATGTCATATCAGCTATAAAGACCTAGACTAAAAATGAACGCATGTAGTAAATACTGAAGTTTAGAAAATTCTAGGCAGGTACTGTCTTCTCCTTTCTCATATGAAATTCTTTACTTCCACTATCATTTCCAGAAAGGTGTTCATTAAGATGCAACACCCATTGGTGTATCAAGTGAGTTATGAGTCATTCACACCTTAACACAAACTATTTTAATCAACCATATTTCTCTATAACACCTTACCAAAGAAATGAGCACTTGGGAGTGAGGAAAAGGAGAAGGAAATTTTTAAAACAGACACGTCAGCAAAGACAAGATGCCTGAGTAAACATCCAAAGCAGAGCAATTTGGAGAGTCGGGGTAGTAGCTAGACCCCACCTCTCCAACCTGAACTAGACATTTAGCAACCAGAGGAGAAAATATTAGAAAGGATTCAGTGTCGAATGGTATTTATTTTGCCAACCTAGCACATAAGAGTTTTCTGCCGGACACTTTTGTTTGATACAGTAACACGTCTTAAAGGAAAGAGAAATGGGACATACATGGAAAGATCTGTCTTGTCCCCTGCTTTGGTAGAACAACAATTTGCCAACAATCCATACGTTAAAAATAATTCTCCACATGACTAAGTCACCATATAACCCCTTCATGGGACACTCTATCTAGGGCAGCTGAGGCAACTTGCTCACATTTACCATGGGGGTCTATCTAAAGGAGCAGCAACGGGGTCCTGGTTTGGTTTCAGAGTGTGTGTGTGTGTGTGTGTGTGTGTGCGCGCGCGCGCGCGCGAGAGAGAGAGAGAGAGAGAGAGAGAGAGAGAGAGCATGTGCGCATGCTCACGTGTACAGCCTGGACCCTAGAGAGAAAAGGCAGAAAGCAGCCCCAAGTGGATGTCCCAGGGGAGTCAAACATTCTGGTCTTATTCCGGGCTTTTCTTTATAATCCTAACCACTCCCACCTCAGGCTTAGAGTCTAAAAGGTTAGGGCTCATTATTCTTGACTCAGTCTGACTTCCCTTTACTCCTGAAGGGTTGACACTCATGGATCTTAGAGCGAATTGATAGGTTTATCAAATCAGTATCGGCAATATGGCCTTGGAAGTATTGACTTAGAGATTTTTGGCTGGCCTTTGGTCCCCTACTTGCAATTCTGTCCCCGGCATGAGGCTGATTGACTTTGGATGGAGGTCTTTTTAGGAAATGGCAAGTCAGTAGCCAGGATCTCACTATCAGATCAGCCCATGTGGATCATACACTGATCTTCTCTTGCTTCTGTAACTGGAAGATTGCCTTTCCTGGCTCAGTTGCTACATTTTTACAAAATTAATTCTCTTTTTTCACTTATTAATATCCTTGACTGGGGTCTCATTTTTCTAATACTGGAAGGCAGAGAATGGGGATGATGGGGCTTTCTTCCTGCCCCCAAACTGCTCCCCGACCCCCGCCGCCATCCTTTTTGGGACCACCTTGCCACACACATATCTTTGCTCCTGAGTCTACTGAACATCACCCTTCTATCCACCTCTGGATTTTAGTTCTCTCTTATTTTCTACAGACAGTCTTCTGAGAGTTGGCACCAAGATCTTACCAAGACCTGCTTTTAATGTCTATTGCCCACCTTTTCACATCTTGATACTTCCCAACATTGAGGGAAAGAGAAAGGGGAGAAAAAGACAGTAGACCATATACCCGCCACCAGACACGGGTCCTCACATGCGTTATTCTCTTTAAGCTTATCACAACTCTGATTGTTTACTGTTTGTGACCCCTTCCCCTATTGCTGTGACTTGCTGAGAGATTATGTTCTCTACCGAATCCCCAGTGCCTACCAAAGTTGCTAGAACATAGTGGGATTGGTGAGTGTAGGCAGTATAATAAGTTTATGGAATTTACAGTCTTGGGAATTAGTATTTGGGAAATGGCCTGGAGTCGTGAATTGATATCGCGATTGTGTATACTCAACCATACTTCTGACACTTATGGTCAAAGTTACCTGTAAATTAAGAATAGTGCTTCCCAAGTGTGGTTCGTCATAATCCATTTCACTGCACTGCTGGGTAGCCAATGGTTCCATGATACAATAATATTGGTAACACTGAGTTAAACAAACAAACAAACAAACAAAACCATATTCGTTTGCTGCAGGATGTCTCGGATGTTTTATTTTGCTAGAGTATATGATGTACTCTAAGAGGAAATATATGTCCTATATTCTGTTGACCCCAGGGCATTATCTGGAATCAGTGTCCCTTAGAACACAGATTAGAAAAGTCTGCTTCAGTGAATAGCTAAAGATCTAGTTCAGTGGAAACTATAATGTACAGGGAAGGACTTAAATTACTGCTGAGGTTGATCTGACTCTAGAAAAATACGCCACAGGCACAAACTGTACTCAATCTTCCAATATTAGACTGCCATCGGTGAGCATAATAGAAGGACTTTCATTAAATTTCCAACTTTATCAAAACTATCTGGATTGTTTGCCGGGCTAAATCTACAGCCAGGATATGACTATGGTTTTCTGATTCAACGATGAGTGAGCCTAGTGGGTGGTATACAGGGAGTGATTAACAAAGCAGTTTGAATAACAAAAATAAATATAGTTGCTCTTCTATATTTTATTTAAGTAATAATTCCCTTCTGTTTCTTTATCACAAATTATTTCCCCCCCAAAAGTTAATCCTTAATTCTGATGTTTTTAAAAAGAAAACATATGCCTGCTCTCAGGGTTGAAATTGTGAAAGATTTTGGTTATTTAAAGAAAAAACTGGGGCGCCTGGGTGGCGCAGTCGGTTAAGCGTCCGACTTCAGCCAGGTCACGATCTCGCGGTCCGTGAGTTCGAGCCCCGCGTCAGGCTCTGGGCTGATGGCTCGGAGCCTGGAGCCTGTTTCCGATTCTGTGTCTCCCTCTCTCTCTGCCCCTCCCCCGTTCATGCTCTGTCTCTCTCTGTCCCAAAAATAAATAAAAAACGTTGAAAAAAAAATTAAAAAAAAAAAAAAAGAAAAAACTACCAATGTTATCTATTAAACACCGATCATCATAGAACTATATCAAGGACAGATAACACTTATGGGTTTAAGTGTTTTTCCTCTAAAAGGAAGATGTGCCGCCTGGTAAACCAATTAATTTTGCTCACCTGTAAATAGAGGTGTGGTTTTTATACTTTGCATATAATCTCCTTATAAAACCTAGAATGTATTATTCTTGCGTATTTGGAAAGAGATTGTAACTTACTTCTTTTAGTTGTTGAAGTAATAAGCTGTATGCAGATACATTCTATATACATCCATATTCAAACATCTGAAATGCATATAAAACAATGGCCAGAACCATAGCAATAATGGAGCGCAATTATACCACGGAGGATCATCTATTCTACCACTTTAATCCTTTCCAATCGTTCACCAGTCGGTTGAAATCGTGGTTCCAAAATTTGGGTGTGTGTGAAAATCATCGTATGTCCTTGTAAAAAATTCAGATTCCTAGGGCTTGGGACAAGAAATTCCAGTTCTGTAGATCTGGGAAACGTTTCACTGGCAATTTTAGTGGAATGTGTAGACAGACCATCCAGAGTCTTAAGCTTTGCTTAGTAATCAAACATTAAATGATGTTACATATATGAGGTGTTTAACATGGTATGGTGCCACAGAGAGACCATTACAAAGGTTAGTTTTTTTTTTTTTCTATTCAAATATTTATTAACCACTAGCTATATGAAAGAGCACTCTTTTCTGGACCTCTTAGAGACACAGGTAGAATATAGACATAGGATATGGCCTTTGCAGAACTTGAAATTCTGGGGCAGAGGGTGGGAAGGCATAAGGTCTGCAGAAGACATGATTGTCCCTTCCACTGTTTCCTGCACACCTCTACTGGCAATTCCTTTCTTCTAGTGGTTTTGACCAAAGACCTTGTTGTCATTCTTGATACTGCCTTTTCTTTCAGGCTCTACGCCTAGTATATCTGCACTGTATCCAGAGTGTGATCTGCACTGGTCCTTCATTGTCCCTACCCTGATCCCAGCTAGTGTTCTTGTTCCCATGTAGTCTGTTTTCACAGGCAGCCGGAGCTACCTTATTAAAACCTACCAGCGGTCAGGTCACACCACCCCTCTGCTCAGTTCCCTCCACTATTCCTATGTCACCCAGAAGTAAAGCCAAAGCCATTAATTTTTTAAATGTCTGGCTCCACTCTCTCTCTGAAGTCATCTTCAGTTTTCCCCAGTTTTCTGTGCCCCAGCAATGCCATTTTCCTTGCTGGTCTTTAGATGAGGTTTGGCCAACCCCACCTCAAGGCGACAGCACTGTTTTTTTTTTCTCTGACTGGAATGTTCTCTCCGACGCCTGAACGTCTCCCTCTTCCATCCTTTTAAAAGTGTGTGCTAGGGTTCCTGGGTGGCTCAGTTAGTTTAGTATCTGACTCTTGATCTCAGCTCAGAGCTTGATCTCAGGGTCGAGTTCAAACCCCGCATTGGCTTCATGATAGGCGTGAAACCTACTTAAAAACAAAGTGTGGCTCACTATCGGTTTTTGGGGAGTCACTCTCTGACTATCTTCTTTAAAATTGTAACTCTTGGGGCACTTGGCTGGGTCAGTTGGTTAAGCAACAGACTTTTGATTTCAGCTCAGGTCATGTTCTCACCTTTGGGAGATTGTGTTCCTCTTTTGGCTCTGGGCTGTGTGTGGAGCCTGCTTAGTATTCTCTCTCTGCCCCTCTCTTCCTGTCTCTCTCTCTCTCTCTCTCATAAATAAATAAATAAATAAATAAATAAAATTGTAACTCTTCCGCCTCTGGCACTCTCTGTCCTTTTCCCTATTTTAACTCCCTTCCCTAGTAATTACCATTTATATTAGATACTATAAAGTTCACTTCTTTATTTCACTGGCTGTTATTTCTTCTGCCTCTCCCCAACAGATTATAATAAGCAAACGAGAGTAGGGATTATTTTGTCTGTTTAATTTACTGATACATCATTAGCACATAACAATAGAACTAAACACACATAGTTGCCACACAATAAACATATGAATGGATAAATAGATGAATGTCAATCAGTAACTGAATTGTAACAAATAAAACAAATGAATTATGAAAAATAATTCCATTTACTGGTACCCAATATATTCCGGATACTATATTCAACAATTTATAGGGATTATTTCTTTTAATCTTGACTGCAAACCTTTGACGTGAGTCTCACAAGGTAGGCACTTACAGATAAGAATCAGGCTCAAGCATGTTAAGTATCTTCTGTAATAGTAAGTAGCAAACAGGTATTTGGAAGAAGACTCATCTGGTTCCAATGCATATATGCTGGCTTTTCTGGAGGACGTTATCTCTAATATCTTTGGAAATATCCTACTCAGATCATATAGGCAATGTCTAAATCTTCTGCTGTGGGAAGTTTCTCTAATTGACTGTAACAGAAGTTACATGATTGGACTAAAATACCAGAATCTAATTAAGTCATGTTCATGAAACTTTATGTATTTTTAGGTAATATGGCCAAAGAAATTTTATTAACTGCTAATCTTCAACATTGCTATATCTTTTGGATTGCGAAACGTCTAACAAATCTGTACTCCATTTAGTCTTAATTAGAAGAGATTAATGTCACGTGAAGACTGTTGTAGACACTTGCCGTTGCATCAGTATGCAATAACTGTGCTGGGTTGATTACAATGGGAGTATTAATCTGTATTTATTTAATGCTTCTTGTAATATACCATCAAGGACCTGTAAGTTATGGCGTGTGAATCTTGAGTAGGTTGTCTGGTCAGACTTGCCCCACCCATATGGCAATATTCCAATTGACTATCTTCAAATATCCTAAGTTCATTCTTACTAATATGTCTTTATATAAATTATATCTCACTTGAAATCCCTGCCCTCTTCCTCAATCTCCATCCAAAATCTAGGGTCTTCCAAGGTCTAGTTAATGCCTTCTCATTATCTATTATCTTTCTTTGCTGTTGTTCTAATTAACATGAATTCATCTTTCTTTTTTATTATTAGTTACATATAATGCCTCACCTCCTCTGTTGACCTCCCATTCATTTACATTTATTTATTAAAATTAATGACTTCCTTTTCTGTATCACACTCAGAAGTCTCAGATACCAACATGAATATGACATGATCTCCACTTATATAAACCTATATAAACAGCTGTTGGGCATGTGTTGAATTTTCTTCAGTTAATTATTGCTTGGACATCCACAACACTCTATATTCCTTTATTCAGAATGTAAAGAATGTAAAATAAAATATAGTCCCTGACCTGGGCACCTGGGTGGCTTAGTCAGTTAAGCATCCGACTTTGGCTCAGGTCACGATCTCACGGTTTTGGAGTTTGAGACCTGCATTGGGCTCTGTGCTGACAGCATGGAGTTCACTTTGAATTCTCTCTCTCCCTCTCTCTCTGATCCCCCCCCCATGTTCTCTCTCTCTTTCTCAAAATAAATGAGTAAACTTACATATATATATATGTATACATACACATGTATATGTATATGTATATATATATATATATATATATACACACAATCTAATGAGAGAGAAAGGCTCTTATGATCACAGCATGATGCAGTCATACTACAATTGAAATACATACAGAGTGATGTCAAGAGCAAAGAGGAAGCACATATGAGCCATTTTTGAAACGTCAAGCCAAGAAAAGGAAGAAAAAGTGAAACTTGAGTTGAATCTTAAAGCAACCATTAGAGTAAGCCCAACTAAGGCTGATTGGAGTGGGATGATTTCACAGGCTGAGAGATAGGCTGGTTTTGTTTCTTGGCTTTTCCCACCTCGAACCTTAAGAGATATTAAGCTCCGCATGAAGAAGAACCGTGATCTTTCTCAATGTAAGACATACTGGTAAGTACTCAATTACTGTTTTCAGAGTGACTGCTTTAACTGTTTAATAAAAAGACCTATTAAGAAGTGCAAATTTATGTTCTATGCAAGGCACTTGCCTTAACTTTTTGAAGACACAACTAACAAAACTAAAACTCTACTTCCCGTCCCTATGTGTGTCCCTTAGACAAAAACAGAAAGAAAAAAAATCTGTTCCTCTATTGTGCTAACCTATTTTCTAAAAAGAATGAGAGAAGAAACTAATAAGTCAATATGATATTTGTTGTCTAAGTTTCTATTTAAAATATTCTTCCAACCCTGATATAAATTTCTGTTTTCTTTATTTAGTGACTTCATAGGTGAGCTGACTTCTTTGCCGTGATGTTTTCTTCTCACCTGTGGGCTTTCCCTAGTAGGGTCAATTGCAGTGTAACCTTCTGAGGATACATGGGGACAGGGAAATGAATCTAGTCCCAAACACATTTGGCAGCACAAAGCCTTGAAAAAGACTCCAGGATAAGAACATGTCCCTAAAATACCTCACCATTATGTTATAGTCCTTTTACTTTCTCTATATGGCTTCAGCTCCTGCCACATGCTGTGGACTTAGGAGGCAGAAAGTCTGGTTCTGACTAAGGAGCTAATTAGTTGCGTAGCCCTTAGCAAGTCACTTAACCTCCCAGGGTCGCAGTTAATCTTCGCCTATAAAATGAAGAATAAGTTGCTGAGATCCTGATTATGAAATTTTATGAAAATTTGTCTAGAAGATATTCTTAGCCTTCTCATTTCCTTGTGTTCTCAGCCCGTCTCTTTTGCTTAGATGTTCAGTGTGGCAAGAGTCCCGGAGAGAATAATGCCATTTACTTCTTTAAGGCCCACTTCAAGTATCCTTTCCTTTCAAAAGCCATCAGGACTCTCTGTCTAATATAATTTCCCTCCTAGGTGTCTCCTTAAGGACATTTAATGTACAGCTGTCCCTGGATTGTAATGATATGTCTGTCTCTATGAGTGTACCCTCAGCTCTGTCGTAGACAACTGCACACAGGAAATCGGGCTCTTCATCACATCCTGTATATGTAGATCACAGTAACTTCTCAGTAAATATTTCACAGATGAACAAATGAATGATATGGTGTTTCCAACACATGGAACATATATTCTGTGCACTGCAATGTCTCTCCAATACATTAAACAGAAATAATTCATTACATTTCCAGTTAGTTCCATTCTCAACCTCAGTATCATAATATTCTATTATTGCCAATTTGGATAGTTATTTTTTTATTTCCAAATATGTTTAACAGGGGCGATTGGTCACTAGTCAGTATAAATGTGTCTATTATCATATTTCATATCAAAACTATGCCAGTTGAGTTGAGTTCTATGGACTTTTAAAGAATAAACATGTTCTACTGCTCTCTTTTTTCCTTCCTTCCTTCCTTCCTCTTTCTTTCTTTCTTTTTTCTTTTTGATTTTCAGAAGACTCTATGGTTGATAAGAGAGAGAAGTAACAAAGCTCTTCCTTTACCAACTCTCTAGTATGTCATATGCCCACATCTTTGCCTGATGTGTGTATGTGTGTGTGTGTGTGTGTGTGTGTGTGTGTGTGTCCTATTGGTTTTTGAGCTCCAGTAGAGTCTGTGTGTTCATTTTTTATTCAAAAATGATAAAAAATAATAATATTAGGGTCAATCAAGAAACCAAATACTGAGTGTTCTTCATACGTGACATATCTCTGTAGTCATAGACTGATCTAATTCTTTCTCAGAAATCCAGTTAAGAGAAAAAGTCAACTTGGACTAATTGGCTTAATGGTACAACAAGAATCCGATGCTCCTATTGGTAACTTCACTGATTTATGCTGGTGGTATATTTTAAATAAAGTGTATTCCTACAAAATTGAGGTTTAGTAAGAACAATTATCAGGGGAGTATTGTTATTGAAAAGAGTTTGCTTACTCATAGATACCAAGAGGGGGAGTACATATCGTGGTGGGGGTAGGGCAAATGAAAATTACCAGGATTGGTTATAAGGCAGAGGGAAAGGGGAGAAGAGGTAAGAGCCTCAGCTGTGATTTCCTCAGGAAAAACAGGTGAGGCAGGGTAAGCAGTCTTAGGATCCGTTAATTTGAATAACTTCAATAGGCTCTAAAGTCTACTGGGACTGGCTGTCCCTGCTTCTCTGGTACCTGAATGTGGGGTGAATAGTACAGGTGTATAGTGGTTGCAGTTTGAATGCCTGATAAAGGAGGTGGTTGGGGTATGAACTCTGGATTGGTCAGTTTGTATTTGAAAATTATGCCCTTGGGAGGAGGGCTCCTGCTGAGGAGGAAGGGAGCTGGAAGGGAGGCAGGAAGTCAAGGGTGGGTAACTCAGGCATATTATCATGTTGTCCCAGACCAAGTGGGTCCAGCATATGCATGTAGGGCAGATGTTAAAGCATCAGGTTTACAGAAACTAGAAATATGATCAACACATTGGTGTCCCCTGGAAGTGAATGCAAGTTGGGGGAAGGGCAACAGAAACATAACACACAAACTTTCAATCAACCGAAAGTTTCCCTTTACATTTGCTTGATGACCATGAAGAGCACCCGAAATGTTTCATTTTATACTTTCTTTTGCTTTGCAAAACTATAGACAGTGAAGAGAAAGAAAAACACATAATTTTAGTTTGATTTCTTACCTTATTTTATTCTTACGACATCACTGAGCCATATGGAATGAATTTGGCCAATGGGGACACTAAAGAGAAGAAGAGTTAAATGATTTACCCCAAATTCAGACAGCAAGCAGTTAATAGAACCTAGCTCTAGGGTGTCTGGGTGGCTTAGTCAGTTGGGCATCTAACTGTTGATTTAGGCTCAGGTCATGATCCCACAGATTGAGAGATCAGTTCCCGTGTCCAGCTCTGAGCTGACAGCGCAGAGCCTGCTTTGTGCTTGGGACTCTATCTCTCCCTCTCTTAAAGTAAATAAGTAAACATAAAAAAAGAACCTAGCTCGAAAGCTAGCATTCTACCTCCTATATTCTGCTGTTGCAAAAGGACAACCAAAAGGAACATTAGCATTGAGAACATTCTCTGCCTTCCATGGTACTGTGTTTAGAGTGCTGCATTCAATGAAATAGAGGATTCAAAGGAGTTTAAAATATGGATGTCATTCACAAAGAATATAGTGTCCAATTGGGAGACAAGGTATATATGTTACTTTTATTGTTAAATCATCTGTTTACTTACATACTGTAGAAAAGTAAAACCATATATCATCTTGAAATTAGTGCCCAGAATTTTTCTTTCTTATTACTAAGTGATGCTTGGGGAATAGATAAAGCTCTAGGAGCCTAAGTTATTTCTAGTCTAGACAAAGGAACAAAGATTCATATATGAACAAATCACCTGATTAAAACTGGATACTGGAGCCGGGGATTAAAGGAGAAGTTTAAAACATGGAAAGAGTAAAGGGCATGCAAGAATCTGTAGTCTGAATTTGGGGAATGAGAGTGAAATTTTTATTGAGGTATAATTGACATACTATATTCTATTAGTTTCAGGTATACAACAATGTGATTTGACATTAAAAAATGAGCGCCATTATAAGTCTAGTTACCATTTGTAACATACAAAATTAATATAATATTATTACCTATATTCCCCATCTGGCACATTACATCCTCATGACTAATTCTATAACTAAAAGTTTGGACTTCTTGAACCTCTTCACTCATTCTGCCCACCCACCAACCTCTTTGCCTCTAGAAACCATCAGTCCGTTTTCTGTATCTGTGGGTATATTTCTATTCTTGTTTTGTTTTGCTTGTTTTTGTTTGTTTGATAGATTCCATATATAAGTAAAATTATGTGGTATTTGTCTTACTTTGACTTATTTCACTTAGTATAATATACTCCAAGCCCATCCATATTGTCACATTCTTTATTTTGCCTTTTCGATTTTTTATTTAAATTATCATTAGTTAACATACAGTGCCATATTGGTTTCAGGAGCAGAATTCAATGATCAATCAATCACTTACATACAACACCTAGTGCTCATCATGACAAGTGCCCTCCTTAGTACCCATCCCATCCACCTCCCTCCATCAACCGTCCATTTGTTCTCTAAGAGTATTTTATGGTTTATTTCCCTCTATGTCTACCCCCCTTCCCCTCTTCATCTGTTGTGTTTTTTAAATTCTACACATGAGTGAAATCCTGTGGTATTTGTCTATCTCTGACTGACTTGTTTCGCTTAGCATGATACACTTTGGCTCCATCTATGTTATTGCAAATGGCAAGGTTTCATTCCTTTTGATAGCCGAGTAAAGACTTAATTCGTTTTATGACCAAGTAATACTATATATTATACATTTGACTTGCAAAGTTACTGCTGAAAAATCAGCTGATAGTCTTAACGGGTTTGCTCTTGTATGTCATTAGTTATTTTTCTCTTGCTGTTTTTAAGGTTCTTTCTGTAGCTTTTGACATTTTAATGATAATATGTCTTGGTGTGGATCTCTTTGGATTCATCTTGTTTAGGACTCCCTCTGTGCTTTCTGAACCTAGATGTCTGTTTCCTTCCTTGGGCTAGGAAAGCTTTTGGCCGTTATATTTTCAAATAACATTTCTGCTCATTTCTCTCTTCTCCTTCTGAGACTTCTATAATGTAAATGTTAATACACTTGATGACGTCCTACTGACTCCTTAAGCTCTTCTTATTTTTATTATTATTTTTTCTTGTTCCTGTTCTGTTTGGGTGATTTCCATTACCCTGTCTTCTAGGTCACTGATCCATTCTATTCTATCATCTAGGTACTATTGGAAACATATTTCTCTACTTCTTCTTTTTGCTTGATTTTCTGTGTTTGTGTGCATTATATGAAACAACAATCTCTCCCTGTCTTGAAGCAATGGCTCTGTGCAGAGGATGAAGCTTACCATTTAACCTTGCCATAGTGCTTGGTTGTCTCTTGTGTTCACTCTCCTTCCTTCAGACTTGTGTGTTCCTGTAACACAATTCTCCCTTGCGATCTGAGTCTGGTGCACAAGGGGAGTCCTCCGTGTGGGCTAGTGTACATGTTGGCTCTGTTGAGGCTGCGCTAGCAGCACACGGAGGCAGGACTTCTCATCTGCTGTGTCTGTCAGGGCTGCATGAGTGGTGTGGGGTGGGGGAAGCACAGCAGAGGGGGCTGTGGATCTACTCACTCTCCATGCCTGGCAATACCGCACGAGTGGTGGGGGAACTGGGGGATTCACCTGCTGCTATTAGGTCAATAACGTGAAGGTGCAAAAATGGTGCCCACCAACATGAGTGTTGGTAACATAGAGGGAGCTCAGTAAAATGTCATCAGCCAGCATTCTGTCCCTGGAGACAGCCCCAAAATGCTTTTGCCCCTTTGGCAGCTGCTTTAAGTTTATCAAGTGAATCTCCTTTACATACAGTCTAGGGGCTTTTTGTGCCCTGAGGTAAATGGGTCTGCACACAATCCCTTAAAGAGCAGAATCTTCATTCTCTACAGCTCTGTTTTTACCTTGAATGTAATCCTCAGCTTTTCAAAGCCAGATGTTTCAGGGGCTTATTTGTCATGCAGGATTTGAGGTTTGGGGTGCCTGGTGTGGGGTTACTCCATAGAAGAAACCCCATTTATATGTTTGTTGGTTTGTTTGTTTGTTTTGAGATCCCTACAAATTGTGGGTTACCCTTTCCTCAGGGGTGGAGTTTGGGGCACAAATGTTTCTCTGCTTCTCCTACCCACCTCCGTGTGGTCATTCGATCCTTTGCTGTGGAACAGGTGTTCGGCAAGTTCTCAAGTTCTTTTTGGAGTGAATTATTCCATATGTAACTGTTTTTGATGTGTTCACTGAAGGAGCTGAGTTCAGGATCTTCTTACTCTACCATCTTAAACCACCTGTGAGAGTGATTTCTTTATTAAGTTCATTTTGGGAGAGAGAGTGAATGGGGGAAGAGGCAGAAAGAGAGGGAGAGCAAATTCCAAGTAGACTCTACACCATCAGTGTGGAGCCTGATGCGGGGCTCATGAACTCACCAACCGTGAGATCATGACTTGAACTGAAGTGTGATGCTTAATTGACTGAGCCACGCAGGCACCCTAAGAGGGATTTTTTTTTACCTATATAAATGTGTAATATTGAATTTAAAGTTGTTTACATTGCTTTAATATAATCTCTTCACATTACTAAATTTTGAGTATTTCAGTGGCAATCAAAAGGGAGAGCCTAAAATCAGGGCTGATTGAAAGGAAGTCATTGAGAATATAACTTTGAGCTGACACATTAGTAATGGATCCAGCAGGAAAAAAAAAAAGAACTCAGAACCAGGATATATATAAAACCATTACATTGCCAGACATGTATAGAAATTAGGAACATTTCTATAGGGGATTAAATGAGAGTGTGAAGAATGCCTTACAGGCTATAATGACAGGGACACTGACATTAGAGTTAACCTGTTTCACTATAACTTTGGCAACATGTTTCACAAATTCTATAATGATTTTCAAATGCTTATCAGAGAAATTAAGTTCTTCAGTTATGCTAAGTTTCTCAAGACCTAAGCATTAGATGAAATGAAATATTAAAGGGGCGCCTGGGTGGCTTAAGTATCTGACCTGAGGATCATGATTTTGCAGTTGGTGAGTTCGAGCCCAGTGTTGGGCTCTGTACTGAAAGTGAGGAGCCTGCTTGGGATTTTCTCTCTCCCTCTCTCTCTGCTCTTCTTCCACTTGTGTGCATGTTCCATCCCCCGCCATGTCTCTCAAATAAATATACTTTTTTTAAAGGAAATATTAGGAGTATAATTTGGAATTCTAGGTGATCTCAGCAGGCCATCCTGGTTCCAGAACTGGTCTACAAATATTTCCATCATTCTTCACTAAAGCAAATATCAATTGCAAGGAAAAATCTTCACGCCTGTCTCTACCAGAAGAAAGGTTCTGCCAGTGCATACTGTCTGCATAGTCATTGCTGAACCCTCACTGCCAATCAGAATGGCGGATGACTGGCAAAAGACCCAACACCAAATGGTGTTTGAACTGAATTATGTTGGGGTTGGGTAGACTTCACAAAGTGATCGAATTTAAAGAGGAGGTGAGAGGTAGAATTAAACTCTGAGTTTGCTAAGTATAAACACCCAACACGGATTGTTTTTCTCTGGAACTTTTATTTGAAGGACCATGTTGAAGCTTATTCAAAAACAGGCCAGATCCTGTTCCCCTAAGCTTTTAATTTTTTTTAAATTTAATTCAAATAAACAATTACAATTATTTCCAAATATCACTTGTGACTGTAATTTAAAACTTTTACAACACAGCCCTTCTTAGTGTATGAAGGGGGATCTTCAGTAATTTATATGTAATTTACTCCATCAATAAGCCTCAACATTAGAAATACATGCCACTATGTTCTCTAAGCCCTCAGATGTTTCGAACGGTGGTGAAGTCTATTGCAAGAGTCTCTTTTAAGTGTTCAGGGAGTGTGATTTTCCTTTGTTGGACATCATTTTATCACCTCCACCCAGTCTGTTTGCTTCAAGAAAGCTGTCTGTTCCAGCTCAGGGTGGTTCTATAATCCTTTTCTCAGTTGCCAGTTATATAAATAGGCTCCTTTGCTTCCTAGATACTCTGTTTGTGTTTCAGAATGCAATTGGTTCTAGTTCTATTTTTAATAGTCTCAATATTTAGGGGCAATTTATAGAAAGAGGCCTGAAAATGAATATTGAATTCATAAAACTTAAATCTATAATATTTAAAGAGACCATTTACTTTCATTTTAAGACAGGTGTCACAAAAAAAGCATGGACACTTCTGCTTTCAAAGCCAATTTCTGCCTTATATTATCTGTGACAACTGTGCATGGCTGGGTTCATTGTCTGAGCTATGGTTTATCCGTCAGAAAAGCAGGAGTAATAATTATATAATAATGAGCTTCTAAGACTCTACAGAGCACCCAGATGATGTGTGAAGCAGGAAGAGAATGATCAGAAAATGGTGACTATTATAGTCATGAATTTCAAACATCGGTTGATTTTGAAGTGCAAGACATATTAGCTAATTTGGGTCAAATGATTTGTTTTTTCTTCTATCTGTCACATCTTTAACACAGATGTAAGGCATTAACAAAGTGGGATGTTAGAATATTAGAGACAGAAAACTAATATTTATTCATTATTGACTTCATACCAACCTTTTTTTGAATACATTGTCATCATGCTTATCAAAAGGTATTTGTTATTGGATTTCCACCAGTTTAATAATATTTTTAGGTACATTGTCTCACTGCCTATATAACCTTTTTGTCTCTGTTTTGCAGATGAGTAAATTAAAGTTCTATGCAGTTAAATTAGCAGGAAGTAGATCTGGAATTTGAACCATGCCTGCCTGATTTCAGAATAAGTATGATTACTGCAGTTAGAAATTTACTGAGCACGTTTCTGTCAAACATCTCTTTAAGCATTTTATGTAAATTACTCATTGGTCCCTTATAACAAATCATTTTATCGAATTACTATTATTATAGCTTAATTTATAGATGAAGAAAATAAGGCACTGAGAAGGAAAGCAACATTCTCAAGGTCACAAAGAAATATTTACTCAAGGAGTTAATCCTAAACAGTCTCACTCCAAAACTAATATCCAAGCCACATTGTCTGCTGGTGAAAAGAGGCTGGACCCTTAAATCTCTCCAAATCTATGCTGCCTATAATCCTAAACACTCAGTGATTAAATTCCTGGACTTTTTCCTCTTCTTAATTATATTTTCAGGAACTATGTATTGGTAAACACTATATTTCTGTGAATTAGCTGGTTAGACCTCAAGGATACAGGAAGCATGATACATGACACCAGAAACCTGTCAGAGAACCCAGTGCAAAGTAAAGCAGTGTCTACAAGGTCCAAATACTTCTTATTCGCATTAGAATATGGGCACATATGAGGCGAGTAAGGAAGTACCGGGTTGAGAGAAGAGGGTCTCTGTCTAGGAATGAGTCATGCATGAGACCCCAGAGAGATGTGATTCTAATCAACAAAATACGTTTTATATGGATTCTGATGGGCCATGTGGGGTGGGAAGGATACAAGGGCATGCTGTCCCTCTAAAGAGTTTTTTTCTAAAATGCAAATAAATAAGAACAAGGGACAGAAAGCTCTTGCTAGTCATTTCCAACTGTCACATTGAGAGCTTTGATTTTTTTTTTTTTCCCCTCCTGGAGCAGACAGAAGGAAAGATTGCTAAGGCCCTTTCTATAATGGCCTAATCAGTACATTTCAAGTGTCATTATAGTTAAGTATCAACTATAGAGGGAGTTCTATAATTTTCTTTATTAATGGACAAAGAAATAGGAAAGGTAAGTTTAAAACCTCTGCTTAAAGGATGGTAGAACTGAATGGATAATGGCACAGCTCTGTTCATGCCAGAACTGTATCCCTGGGAGTTTAATTTCACTGCTTTTACACAGTGACCCTTTAAACTATAAACACGAAAAAAAATGTCTCTTTATGTTACATTATGAACCCCAGAGAGCTGCCCATGTGAACCCAGAATGGAGCACGGGAGAGCAGGGTTTATGTTGAAATTTTTTCACATTGAAAGATTTTGGGCTGATTTGGGGAACTGTCAATTTAGAGCCTAGGTCTTTAGCTGCTGAGACGTAGGATGAGCTGTCAAAGAATTGAATCGCGCCTGGATGCCAAGAAGTGATTGTCCGGATGGAATTCAATACAGACAATCTAACACATATTACTTGACCATCTAGCAAAAAACTGATCTGCGCTGCATCAGATACAGAGGAGAGCAGGACTGGACAATCCAGGAGGACACAGGGCTGGAAACCGGCCTGGCTGGTAAATAGTTTTTCTTGTGCAGCTACACATCTTTCACAACTCTTTTTTTGTTGTTGTCGTCGTTTTTTAAAATAATTTTTAAGTTTATTATTATTTTTTAATTTATTTTGAGGGATAGAGAGGGAGAGCACAAGCCAGGGAGAGGCAGAGAGAGAGAGGGAGAGAGAGAATCCCAAGCAGACTCCGCACTGTCAGCACAGAGCCCGATGTGGAGCTCGAACTCCCACACATGACCTGAGCCAAAACCAAGTCAGACGCTTAACCAACTGAGCCACCAGGTGCCCCTGTCGTTGTCGTGTTAAAAAAAATGTAAGCCTAGACTAGAAGGCTTAAATTTAAGGCTTGTGAGTTAAATATAATCTACTGACTTATTTTGTTTATGTGTTCTTTTGGTTTCAATGAATTCTATTGGGTGGGAAACCCACTCTTTGTTTATAACATTAGCCTTACTATTCCATTTTCTTTCATCACCCAGTCCCTGAAGGTGAGTGAGTTTGCAATTTCCAATAGATTATAAGCTCTTTTATAGCAGTTTTGGATTGTGATTTTAGGTTTACTATTTTTACATGTACTGTGCAGAGGCATTAAGTACATTCACACTGTTCTGCAACCATCACCACCTTCCATCTCTAGAATTTTTTTATCTTTTCAAACTGGAACTCTGTACCCTTTAAGCACTAACAACTCATTGCTTCTTTCTCTTGCCCCTGGCAGCCATCCTTCTACTTTCTTTCTATGTGATTTTTATTACTTCGGATACCTCAAATAAGAGGAATTAATGTACAATTCTGGTTTGTTTATTTCACTTAGCATGATATCCTTAAGGTTCATTGATGTTTAGAATACATTAGAACTTTTTTACATTTTAAGGCTGAATAAAATTCCATTGTTTTATATACCACATTTTGTTTACCCATTCACATGTAGATGGACACCTGCGTTTTTTTCTACCTTTTGGCTACTGAGAATAATGCTACTATAAATGTGGGTTTACAACTATCTTTTTGAATCCATACTTTTAATTATTTTAGACACATGCCCGGAAATGGAATTCCTAGGTAATATGTTAATTGCATGTTTAATTTTATGAAAACCCACCACATGGTTTTCCATAATAGCGGCACCATTTTGCGTTCCCACCAGCTATATGCAAGATTTCCAATTACTACACAGACTCAACAAAACCGACTTTTTCTTATTTTTTGTGCTCTTACAATTGCCATCCATCCAAGTGGGTGTGAAGTTGTATCTTGCTGTGGTTTGATTTACATCTCCCTAAGGATTAGTGATATTGAACATCTCATGTGCTTATCAGACATCGACTGATCTTTGGAAAAATGGCTATCCACGTTCTTTGCCCACTTTTGAATTGTTTTGTTGTTGTTGAATTTTAGAAGTTCTCTATGTATTTTGGATATTGATTTATAGAAGATGTGTGATTTGTAAGTATTCTCTCAAATTCTACAAGTTGCCTTTTTTAATCAGTTTATAGTATCATTTGATGTGCGAGTGTTTTACATTTTGATAAGATCCAATTTGGGTACTTTTTCTTTTGTTGTCTTTGCCTTTAATGTCATATCCAAGAAATTATTATCAAATCCAGTGTCATGAAGTTTTCCCCTGTGTTTCACTTTAAGGGTTTTATAGTTTTAGCTCTTACATTTACGTCTTTAATCCATTTTGCATCAATTTTTGTGTATAGTGTAAGGTAAAGGTTCAAGTTAATTCTTTTGCATATGGATATCATACAGCACTGTTTATTAACACGATGTTCTTTCTGCATTGAATGGTTTCGGAACTCTTGATAAGAAGAATTCGTCCATAAATGTAAAGCTTTATATCTGGGCAATCTTTTCTATCCCTTTGGTCTATAAGTCTTTTTTTTTTTTGTGCCAGCACCACACTGTTTCAATGATGATAGCTTAGTAGTAAGTTTAGAAATCAGGAGGTGTGAGCCCTCCAACTTTGCTCTTTTTCAAAATGGTTTCAGCTACAAAACTAAATAAACATTAAAAAAACTTTAAGAAAACAAAAAATAAATAAAAACAAAAGGTTTGTGGGTTCAAGGCATGCATCAGGCTCTGTGCTGACAGCTCAGAGCCTGGAGCCTGCTTCAGATTCTGTGTCTCGCTCTTTCTCTGTCCATGCCCCGCTGGTGCTCTGTCTCTGTCTCCCTCAAAAGTAAATAAACATTAAAAAAGCATTAAATAAAAACAAAAAATAAAGAAAATGGTTTTGGCTATTCAGGGTTCCTTGAGACTTTATATGAGTTTTAAGAGGTATATTTCTGTTCCTGCAAAAAAATTATAATTTTTGATAGGTTTAATACTGAATCTGTGATCATTTGGCTACTACTATGGATATCTTAACAAGATTAAGTGTTCTAACCTATTAACATAAGATATCTTTCCATTTATTGGTGTTTTCCATAAAATTTTTTCAATAATATTTTGTAGTTTTCAATGTATTGAATATGCTTCCTAGGTTAAGTTTACTCCTAAGTATTTTATTCCTGTTGATGGTATTGTAAATGTAATTGTTTTCTTAATTTCATTTTTGAATTGTTCACTGTTAGAGTATAGAAATGCAGCTGAATTTTGTGTATTGAATTTCACAGAATTCATTTATGACTTTTACCAGCTGTGTGTGTGTGTGTGTGTGTGTGTGTGTTTGTGTGTGTGTGTGTATGTTGAATGCAGACTATTTAGAGCTTTCTGCATGTAAGATTATGTGGTTTCCAAAGAGAGATAATTTTACTTCCTCCTTTCCAATTTGAATGTTTTTTAATTAATAAATTGATTTATTTTTTGCCTAAATGATCTGGTTAGTCACCAGTCACCCTTGCATTGTTCTTGATCTTAAAGAAAATATCTTTCACCTCTGATGGCTGTTTGTTTTTTTTTTCTTGTTTCATTTTTTTTACATCCCTATATCATGTTGGGGAAATTTCCTTTATGCATAGTGTATTGAGTTGTTGTTGTTTTTTAAAACAAGATAGGGTGTTTAATTTTGTCAAATGATGTTAGTTCTGATTGGTTATAGTATTGTTCAAGTCTTCTATATCCTTATATTTTTTAACATCAATTTTTTCACTTCATAAGTAATACACATTCATATTCACTGCAGAAAACTTGGAAAACAAAGAAAATTGTATCACTCAAGTATAGTCTTTGTTAATATTTAGGCAGATAGTCTTCTAGTATGTTTTTAAAAACAGGTAAACATGACATTATGTTATATATAGGACTGTATAGCATGTTTTTATTGGTCTATCCATTATTGAAAATAGAGTATTGAAGTCCTTTTCTATTACTGTAGAGCTGTCTAGTTATCTTTTCAATTCTGTCAAACATTCTGGAATTCTAATGTTTAGTACAAGTATGATTTTAATTGCTTTATCTTCTTGGTAAACTTACCCTTTATCATTATATAATGTCTTTGTCTCTTGCTACAGTTTTTGACTAAAAGTATCTTTTGTCTCATGTTAATATAGCCATCCCTGCTTTATTTTAATTAGTATTTGCATGGAATTTTTTTTAATTTTTACAATATCAATCTATACATGTCCTTAGATCTAAAGTTAGACAGCTTATAGTTGGATCCTGTTTTTTTTTTTTATTTATTCACTCTCCTAGTTACATCTTTTGATTAGAGAATCAAATCCACTTATAGTTAAAGTCATTACTGATAAGGAATGACTTACTTTTGATATTCGTTATTTGCTCTATGCATGTCTTTTCGCATCTTGTCCTTCATTTCCTCTACTACTGCTTTCATATTTGTTTAAAAAAATTTTTGGTGACATTTTGATTCTCTTTTAATTCCCTTTAAATATAGTCTGTAGATACATTCTTTACAGCATAAAGATTACCATAGAGATTTCATATAACATCTTAAAGTTCTATTTTTAAAATTTTCTTAAAGTTTTAAACCTCTATTTTAAATTGATACCAAATTAACTTTAATTTTTTAGTTTGTTTATTTTGAAAGAGAGAGTAAGAAAGCAAAAGCAGGGGAAGGGCAGAAGAGGGAGAGAGAGAATCCAATGTGGGGCTCGATCCCACAAACTGTGAGATCATGACCTGAGCCAAAATGAAGAGTTGGATGCTCAATGGACTGAGCTTGGGGACCCAGGCACCCTAATACCAAATTAACTTTAATTACATATAAAATCTCTACTCATGTACAGATCAATGTCTCCTGCACTTTATGTTACTGATGTCACAAATTACATTGTTATATATATTTACCCATTAACATAGATTTTATAGTATTTTATATGCATTTGTGTTTTTAAAATCCTGTATAAAATAAAAAGAGGAGTTACAAATCAAAATTACAATTATACTGGCTTTTATATTTATCTATGTGTGTATACCTTTAACAGGGAACTATATATTTTCATGTGACTTTGAGTAGCAGTCTCGTTTCATTTCATTTCAACTTGAAGGACTACATTTAGCATTTCTATTAGGATAGGTGTGCTGGTAATGAAGACCTTCAGCTTTATTTTGAAATGCCTTAATTTCTCTGTCATTTTTGAAGGACAGTTTGGGCAGATACAGATTTCTAATTTTATAATTTTTTCCTTGGCTATTTAACATAGATTATCTCTCTGCCTTCTGGCTTCCAAATAGGAGGCTTTCAAATATGAAAGCAGTTATGGAGGAAATGAAGGACAAGAAACTAAAAGACATGCATACAGCAAATAATGAATATCAAAAGTAAGTTGTTCCCTATCAGTAATTACTTTAAATATAAGTGGATTAGATTCTTTAATCAAAATCTGTAACAAGAAGAGTGAATAAAATAAAAAAACAGGATCCAACTATAAGCTGTCTAACTTTAGATCTAAAGACATGCATAAGTTGATATTGAAAAAAATGAAAAAAAATTCCATGCAAATATTAATTAAAATAGAGCAGGGATGACTATACTAATATGAGACAAAAGATACTTTTAGTCGAAAACTGTAGCAAGAGACAAAGACGTCCAAGGTTTTGGTAAGAAATCTGCTGATAACCTTCTTGAAGATCACTTTTTAAGTGACTTGTTACTATTCTTGTACACTTTCTAGAATCCGTCTTTGTTTTGTCTTTCACATTGTTTGATTTTAGTATGATTTTGTGTGGGTCTCTTTGGGTTTATCCTACTTGAATTTCAGTGAGCTTCTTGGATTTGTAGATTCATATCTTCCCTCAAATTTGGGATGTTTCTAGCCATTGCTTCTTCAAATAGTCCCTACCCACCTTTCCTTCTTTTTTCTCCTGCTACCATAATGTATATATTGGTTGACTTTATCATATCCCACAATCACGTAGGTCTTTCTTTCTTTCTTTCTTTCTGTTCTCACACTCATTAATTTCAATTGTCCTATCCCCAGGCTTGCTGGTTCTTTCTTCAGCCTATTTGATTCCTTTCTCATAAATTTTAAAATTCAGTTATTGTGATTTTCAGCTCCATAATTTCTCTTCAACATTTTTTCTCAAATAATATTTACCTCTTTGTCGATATTTCTATTTTCTTCCTATGTCATTTTCATGATTTTCTTTGGTTATTTATCAATGCTTTCCTTTAGCTATTTAAGCATATTAAAAGTTGTTCTATAGTATTTGTCTAGCAAGTCTGTTGCTTGTGTTTCTTCAGAGATGGTTTCTGAGATTTATTTTTGTGGTTTTTTTCTTAAATGGATTATATTTTCCTGCTTGTTTATATGCCTGAAGATGTTTTGTTTCAAAATTGGGAAAACAGCCACCTCTTCAAATCTTTGTAGATTGGCAGATAGAACTTCACTAATTAATAGGGCATTTTCTGAGCATTGGGATCCACTCTGGGTGAAGGCTTGAGATGGTCTCATGTCTCTTTTGCTGAAACATCCTATGGTGTGTTGTGTGTGTGTGCGTTTAAAAAAATTCCATCATATACACAATGGCTTTTAAAGATCTTAATTTCCCAAAGATTAATTCCAGTTCTTTCTCAATGTCTTAGGGGTTTTATTGTATTTCTGTCGCCAGAATATCTGGGCCAGGTTTCCACAGGTGTTCAGACCTCCTGACTCTTACACAAATGGTAGGGTCAACCACTTCTTTCTGTGACCTTTACCAACCTGAAATCTGGGCTATGTGGACTTTCCTCATGTTAGATCCCAGTCAGGCAAAATAAACCAGTCCTTAGGGCACACCATGAAAAGTTTAGACTTTTGCAAAAAAATTTTCTCTGCCCCTTCCTATCAAGAGTGAACCAGGAACTGGGTTTCTTCTTCTTTATCTTGCCTCATGAGGGAGGGCTTGCAGTAAAGGTGAATGAAATTGCCACAAACTTTCCTATCATTTGCATGTATTTTTTTCTTGACTGAGCATTTGTGTGGTTGTTGCAATCTTTGACTAATTTCCATGGTAGCTATAAAGTATTTTACCCTTCTGTAGCTTTTTTTTGTTTGTTTTTATGTTTCCTTTGGGGATTGAGGACCTGGAGTTTCTGGTCTGCTATCTTGCTGATGTCTCATTTTAGTTACATTTTTAAAAGTTGCTTATCTGTATAGCCAAAGTATAGTATTATACTTAGTATTATAGTATTTTGTATAATATTATACAAAAAATAAAAAAGAGGATGGAAAATTTATTCTTAAGGGAGAATTGCCTAAAAGTATAAGTATATTGTGAATCAGCATATATGAACACTATTGTGTGCTCTAAGAGACTTTAAAATTCAATTATTTAAAAAAATCTTTATTTATTTCTGAGAGAGAGACAGAGTTTGATCAGGGGATGAGCAGAGAGAGAGGGAAACACAGAATCTGAGGCAGCCTCCAGCCTCTGAGCTGTCAGCACAGAGCCCAAAATGGGGCTTAAACTCACGGATGGCAAGATCATCACCTGAGCCGAAGTTGGAGGCTCAACCAAGGGAGTCACCCAGGCGCCCTGGGACTTTAAAATTTTAAACTCATTTAGGGGTGCCTGGGTGGCTCAGTCTGTTGAGCATCTGACTTCAGTTCAGGTCATGATCTCACACTCCACAGTTCGAGCCCCATGGCAGGATCTGTGCTGACAGCTCAGAGCCTGGAGCCTGCTTCAGATTCTGTTTCTCCCCCTCTCTCTGCCCCTCTCCTGCTCATGCTCTGTCTCTCTCTGTCTCAAAAAATATTAAACCCATTCAATCTTTAGAAGAAACTTATGAAGTAGGTACTATTCCTATTTTACACTTGAGAAACTGAGGCACACAGAGGTTAAGTAACTGGGATTTGAACCCAGAGAGCCAGGCACTTTATCTACAGCACATGATTATCGCAAACACTCTGTAACATTGGTACACCTTTGTATACTTTTTTTCCTATGTGCAAGTTGGAAACACAGATAAACAACACCCAGTGCTCATCCCAACAAGTGCCCTCCTCAATGCCCATCACCCACTTTCCCCTCTCTCCCACCCCGCATCAACCCTTAGTTTGTTCTCAGTACTTAAGAGTCTCTTATAGTTTGCCTCCTTCCCACTCTGTAACTTTTCCCCCCCTCCTCTCCCCCATGGTCTTCTGTTAATTTTCTCAGGATCCACATATGAGTGAAAATACGTGGTATCTGTCTTTCTCTTCCTGACTTATTTCACTTAGCATAATACTTTCCAGTTCCATCCACGTTGCTACAAATGGCCAGATTTCATTCTTTCTCATTGACAAGTAGTATTCCATTGTATATATAAACCACATCTTCTTTATCCATTCATCAGTTGATGGACATTTAGGCTCATTCCGTAATTGGGCTATTGTTGAGAGTGCTGCTATAAACATTGGGGTACAAGTGCCCCTATGCATCAGCACTCCTGTATCCCTTGGGTAGATTCCTAGCAGTATAGGCTTTTTGTTTGTTTATGTGTTTGTTTCGGTCTGTGTCCAGAGTCCACATGTTTGAGTTATTGGTAAGAAATCAATTAGAAAATCTGGAGGGAAATTTCATGAGAAAATCTATTTGAATGTGAGGACAAGAAGACTCGATCTTGTTCTCTATGTAATTAGAGACTTTTAATTTTTGTTTTTTGAATGGGCATGCATTGATCTGTGCTTTAGGAAGATTAATCTGACATGATTTTGAGAGAGGGGATACTTGTTAAAAGACCACCTCTCTAGGGCTTACATGGTACAAAGGGACCTAGAAGAGGAGGCAAGCAAAAGGAACGGAGGGCAAAGGGAAAAGACATTATAGCAACAAAGAGCCTTGAAGTGTTGGCACATGTTGAATGCCAAATACAGGGACAAATGCAATGGGCGAGATATTGAAGTTTTTCTTTTAGGTTATTTTCAGATTACTGGCCTATATAAGGTAGATGCTGTGCTAAATACTATGCTGGGCATGACCAGTGTAGAAAAAGGTGTGAGACACTGAAGACTTTTGCCCTCTTCCTCTCTCTCCTTTCATTGTGTCTGTCCCTTTCTCCCTTCAATCTTCTCTCTCCCTTCTTTCCTTTGCTTTTAATTTCCCTTTTTATCTTTCACCTTTTTTTCTTTCTTCTTTTCCTGTTTCTCTTTCTCCTTTCCCGAAAAATATATCTATAATTCTTTTTCACCCTGTGCCAGTCACAGTGTTTTAGACACAGGGAGCTTGGTGGTAAACGAGACAAGTTAAGGCATCCATCCATGTCTTTGTGGTTTGCCTATCAGTGGAGATGAGAAAATTAATTAATTTAAAAACCAAATAACCAAATTTCAGGCACTAACACATATTTTGGAAAAAAAAAAGAAGGATAAAAACAAGCATGATGACAGAGGAGGTAGGTGCAGCTTTATAGATATGACAGTTAAGAAAGACCTCTGTGGATTTCAGGAATAATTCCCAGCATGTCTAACATACAGACATATATGTGGTAGGTGTGAATAGTGGTTCCTAACCAATATTGTTTATCGTTATTGCTGGTGGTGATGGTGGTGGTGGTGGTGGTGGTGGTGTGTGTGTGTGTGTGTGTGTTTTGTTTTTTTAAGTAAGTTTTTGTTTGTTTGTTTGTTTTGTTTGTTTTCTGTTGCTTTTTTGTTTGGCAACCTTCCTGAAGCCAGGTAAAAGACTCCAGGATCATTCACTTCCCTTTTCCTATATTTTCAGGAAGAAGAACTCACTGATGCTAGAGAATTAAAAAGAAGTCCAAATATTTACAGGGTAGCAATTACATTGGAACAGCAATAGGAAATCTAATTCTGCAAAAATATCTTAAAATGCATTTATGTATAGCTCCAGGGAGTGATAACCATGACTACCATAAACCAACAGTAACTACGTGTATTTTCATAAACTGCAGTCCTTATATTTATAAATGTGTGTAAACAAGAGGAAACATACAACTTATCTAACAATTAGGGGTCTCAATGAAATACATAGTTCCAGTCTTCATTATGTGCTAGAAATAATACATGTTTCAGTTAATAAGTACCAAATTTTAGAAAAGATACCTTAAGAAGTCAATGTTGGTGAAAGGGTATAGACTTCAGGTGTGAGAAGAATAAGTTCTGGATAACTAATATATGGCAGCGTGATTATATTTAACAATACCGTATTAGATCCGGTAGCTAAGAGAAAGTAGTTAAGAGAGCAGCAACTTAAATGTTCTCACCACAAAAAAGATTGGTAATTATGGGAGGTGATGGGGGGTGTTAACCACAGCCCTACTGTGGGAATCATTTTGCAATATATAAGTGTATGAAATCAACACATTGCACATGTTAAACTTACAATGTTATGTGTTAATTATATCTCAACAAAGCTGGGGAAAGGAAAGGCAGTTAATGGTAAATTGCTCTGAAAAGACTCTCTTCTAAAGGAATCCTCATTTGTGTAAAGGATTCAGTGAGTAACACTAGCTCTCCATTTCTAGAACACTATCTGTCCAAAAATTTCTCAAACTTGGCTTTGCAGACACCATTTTTAAGACGTGCTAGATGAATTCCCCAAGGAAAACAGTATGGTGGTAATTTTATCAAGGGAAATTCTGAGTGCTCTACCCCAACTTCCTAGTCACGTGGACTGTTATTAGCATATCAAAAGCTCTAAGAAGTATCTTTAATAAGAAATAAAATAAAGAAATGTGAATAACTCTATTGTATCCAGAGTATCTCATACTGACATGAACATGTTTTTATTTTTTTCATATATGCCTTTAGTATCCTTTTGAACAATATTCCTAGGGCCATCAGTTTGGGCCAGCTGCTTTAGGTTAATCTCTTTCTTCTCTAGCAGGAATTTTTTCTTGCTCCCAACTGGTGTTCTAAGGAATGTATTACTTTGTCATTATATTCTTCAAGATCACTTTTTTCCAAACACAGGTCTTGTTTATTCTGTATTATCACTCGTCTGTTGTCTACATATCTCAATGGCAATTTGCCATTGCCATATCAGACCAATGAAGGAACTATAGATGCCATGAATGCCAAAAAGATTGATACTCTAATCTTTCCCCAACCCACCCCCAGAATACCCAAATGAGTAGAAATAAGACTAAATCAAACTTAAAAAGGAATTTTCCTCTAGAAGTACTAATAACAAAATCCCCACCTCTTTTGGTGCCCCTGCTCAGCGGGTATCCTAACTGTCTGCTTGGTCTGCTAATTGAAAATGCACACTGTCCTCGGGCGCCTGGGTGGCTTGGTCGGTTAAGCGTCCGACTTTGGCTCAGGTCATGATCTCAGGGTCCGTGAGTTCGAGCCCCGCATCGGACTCTGTGCTGACAGCTCAGAGCCTGGAGCCTGTTTCGGATTCTGTGTCTCCCTCTCTCTCTGCCCCTCCCCTGTTCATGCTGTCTCTCTCTGTCTCAAAAATAAATAAACATTAAAAAAATAAATAAAAAAAAAGAAAATGCACACTGTTCTGTGTCTCATATCTTTAGCATTATTCACTTAGATTCACAGTAAAACAAATGCCAGCTCATGGACTTCCATCCAAGAGGAATTTAGTGGGTGGCAATATAGTTGGATGGTGCAGTTAGATAATGCTGTGAAGCTAAATTGGACACTATTACATGACAAGGAGATGAGAGAGAGGAGGGCAGAGAGATTATTTGAAAAAATAATGGCATAAAATGTCCCCAAATTAAGGAAAGATATGAATCTAAAAATCCAAAAAGTTCAATGAAATCCAAATGGGATAAACCCAAAGTTACTCACACTGAGACGCTTAATCTAACTTTCAAAAGACAAAGACAAAGAGAGTATCTTGAAGGCAACAAGAGAATAGTAACCTGTCACTTAAAAGGAAATCTTCAAGAAGATCATCAGAAGATTTCTTAGAAAACATTGAAGGCCTGAGGGCAGTGTGATATTATATTTAAAGTATTGGGGAAAAAATAATTCTATATCCAGGAAAATTTTCTTTAAAACTTATGAATAATTTAAGACATTCTTAGATGAACAAAGGTTTGTGACTAGAACTGTACACAAAAGAAACTATAAAAAAGAAAATAAAGGATAAAAAAAGTTATAAGACAAAAAATAATAATATGGAGAAAGCATATTAGTATGCTTCTTCCTTATTAGTAATTACCTTAAGTGTAAATGGATTAAAATCCACAGTCAAAAGATTTAGATGTATGAAATGGATTAAGAAAACCCAACTCTATTATGCCCACATATGAGACTGGTTTGATATCTAAAGACACAAGTAGATTAAAACTGAAAGAATGGAAAAAGACACTTCATGTGATTAGTGAGAGAGAGCACACAAGCAAGCTGCGCCTCTATATTAATATCAGACAAAATTGACTTTAAGTAAAAGTCTCTTACAAGAGACAAAGAAAGACATTGTATACTGAACAAAGGGGTAGTAACCATGAAGATATAAGAATTATAAAAATATATGCACCCCAAATTAGAGTATAAACAAATGTGAAGCAAAGCTGAGCATAACTGAATGGGGAAGCAAACATTTCTGCAAAATCACTGAATATCCCACTTTCAATAATGGATAGAATTACCAGATAAAAGATCAATAAAGAAAGAGGGCTTGAACCACACTATAAGGTAATTGAATATAATAGACTCATTCAGAATACTGCACCAAACAGCAGCAGCAAACATATTTATCTCATGTGTACATTGATCATTTTTTAAAATAGACCTTATGTTATGCCACCAAATCAGTTTTAATAAATTTGAAAAGACTGATACTTTACATAGTATCTTTCTGTATCACAATAGCATATAAAACTAGAAATCAAACAGTAGGAACACTGGAAAACTCACAAATATATGGAAGTTATACAAAACACTCAACAAATGAATCAAAGAAAAATTATAAGAAGAATTAATAAATACCTTAAGACAAGTGAAGATAAGACACAACATAACAACATATTGAAGCCAGCGAAAATAGTTCTAAGGAGGAAATGTATAAGAAATAATTTACGGGCGCCTGGGTGGCTCAATCAGTTAAGTGTCCAAGACTCAGGTCATGATCTTGCCATTCATGAGTTCAGGCCCCACGTTGAGCCCTGTGCTGACAGCTCAAAGCCTGGAGCCTGTTTGAGATCCTGTGTCTCCTTCTCTCCCTGCCCTTCCCTGACTCATGCTCTCTCTCTCTCTCTCTCTCAAAAAATAAACATTAAAAAAATTTTAATTACAAAAAAAATAACTTAGAAACCTAACTTTACACCTTCAGGAAGTAGAAAAATAGGATCAAAATACTAGAATGGAGGAAATAATAAATATTAGAGCAAAAGTAAATAAAATAGAAAATAGAAAAACTGTAGAGACAATCAAGGAAACCAAAAAATGATTCTTTGAAAAGATTAACAAACTTAACAAACTTAAGTTACATTTACAAATAAAAAGAGAAAAGACTCAAATTACTAAATCAGAAGTGGAATTAGGGATATTATCACCAGGTTTATAGAAGTAAAAAACAAAAATAGGACAGTATTATGAATTATTTGCCAACAAATTGGGTAGCGTAGATGAAATGGACACGTTTCTAGAACCACAAAACCTACCAAGAATGAATCATGAAGACATAGAGAATCTGAATATACGATATATCTAGCAAAAAGACTGAATCAGTAACCAAAACCCTGAAGGACATCCTTGTGGCTTCCAGATTGGGGCAATAATAAATAAAGTTGCTATAAAAACTTGCATGCAGGTTTTTCTGTTTGTTTGTTTTTGGTATGGGCATAAAACTTCAAATCAGATGAAGGACAAATCAGTAGGAAGACAATTGCTGGATGATATAGTACGTCGACATGTAGCTTTGTAAGGAAGTGTCAAAATATCTTCCGAAGTGGTGGTACCATTTTCCATTTTCATTCCTACTAGCAGTGGATGAGAGCTGCTGTTGCAACCTCTCTAGCAGTTCATATTGTCAGCTTTTCTTTGCTTGGTTTTTCCATTTATCATTTGATATAGAAACAAATCCTTTATCAAAGGTGAATTTGCAACTAATTTCCCTGAGGCTGTGGCTTTCCCTGTCATTCCCTTACGAATATGCTTTCTTGAAGCAGAAGATTTACTACTATTATTATTATTTTTTTTTTCAAAGATCATGTTTTGGTGTTCTATCTAAAAACTCCTGGGGTATATCCACACAAAGGATGAAATCTTTTTTACATTTTCACTGTGGGAACATGGGTTGTCTGGAGGTAAACATGTGAAAGTGTAGGGGTCTTTCTAAGATGGTAGCCTCAGGAATTTCTTACTAGCACTACTCCTACACTCAGCTTCCAGCAGTTTACAAAATTACCATTCAAATGTTCTCGTTAGTTGATTCCTCAGCAGTTTCTCTGCCACCTAAGCAGTTCCTAGCTGTGACTCTCTGGAGGTGGAAGTTTGCGCTATAGCTACAGTTTTCAGCTGGATCCAAGACATGTCAGAGATTCTCAGTTTGTCTAGCTTTTTCTTACAAGGATATGAGTAATGACCTCCATGCCTTGTGCTTGTCAGAGCTGGAACCCTCTATTAGACTTTAAGTTTTATGAGAACAAAGGTGATGCTTCTTAAACGCATTGCATATTCAGTAGCTAGCACCATGCCTGGCACATAGCACATACTTAGTAAACATCTTAATATATTGGGGGAATGGATAGTTACCATTCAATAGGTACAGGGCTCCAGTTTTACCAGGTGAAAAGAGTTATGGGAAAGGATGGCGGTGATAGTTGGATGACAACGTGAATCTATTTAATATCATCAAACTATTTACTTAAAAAATGATTAAGATGGGGGCGCCTGAGTGGCTCAGTCAGTTAAGCTCATGCTTTCTCTCTCTCTCTCAAAAATAAACGTTAAAAAATATTTTTAATGATTTAGACGGTAAAATTAATGTTATGTATGTTTTACCACAATAAAAAAGAAAACAATGAACATATTCTTATCTTGCCTTCTATTACATACATTTTTTAAGATGTGTATGTATAGAGTTAATTATTAAAAGGATACATATTTATTGTAGAAAAATTGGATAACACTGCTGATATGGAAAAGAAAGTAAGAGACTTTTCAAATCTATGTGATTTTAAAGAGGTGCCCGAACCAATCAGTTTTCTTTATTTTTTTAAGTTTATTTATTTTGAGGGGGGAGGAGCAGTGAGAGAGAGGGAGAGACAGAGTCCCAAGCAGGCTCAGTGCCGTCAGTACAGAGCCCGACTTGGGGCTGGAAACCCAAAACCATGACATTGTGACCTGAGCCGAAATCAAGAGTCAGCCGCTTAATCAACTGAGCCGCCCAGGTGTCCCAAAACCAATTAGTTTTAAAACATTCTAAAATTGATTGCTAAAGCCTGTATGAGAGATCTTTTCTTCTTGTACTGTCAACATCGAGCATTATCCTTTGAATAAAGACTCAGTTGACAAAGAAAGAGATGCTCGTTGCTATTTAATATGCATTTCTTCTATTTCCAGTAAGAAATAGTGGTTCTTCATAGTTTAGGTCTCTTCTACTTTGTGTGTGTGTGTGTGTGACACATTAATGTCTTTTTCTCATTTAATTTAGGAATGTGTTTCTTACTGATTTGTAAAATTGTATTAAGAATATAAACTTTTTGCCTGCTAGCAAAGATTTTCCCTAATTTCTTTTGTTTATAGTGCATTTTGACATAAAGAAGCTTTTCATTGTTATATGAAAAAAAATAAACAGAATTCTTTGTTTAAAAATAGTAATAATGGGCAGTGAATGAATAGAAATATCTAAGTCTATTTAAATATGTTAAAACCATCCATTTGTTAACAGAATAAGAGTGCAATTCCTGAAATCATCTGCATTTGGGTAGGATAGTAGCCAATCATGCACAAAATATATTGTTAAATATTAATGTGAGAACAACAAATAAATTCAAGACTGCTGTCCTACCAGAACTAACTAGTGGAAACAGTTGAGTTCTTTTGAAACTTATTTTTTAAATTAAAAGACCAGCACAGCTGGGTAATTAAATTTGACCAGCACATCTCCCAGGGTTGGGGGAAACCTCCATGTGAACAATGTAGCTGTACTGAACCGTTGCACACGATGCAATCCCTAAAGTAGGAGACAGTTATGTATATTCACTGAATGTTAAATGTAGGGGTGAAGATGCTCCCAAGACATGTGTTCATCTCTTTACCTCTGATGGATTATTTTGCCTAAGTTGTAGATAGAACACCCATTTTGGAGATCCACAGGATTCAGAACTGGGTTAGGAACACCAACCCAAGCCTAATGTTTTTAAATAATCTGTATGAAGCATCATGATGTGGCCTTTTCCTGCAGCATCCTTACATACAGCAGGGAATTTAGCTGTGCCTATCATACGGCAAACAAAAGAAAATCTCAGAATGCACGTAGTGTTTATCCCCCCCCCCCCCCCCCCCCCCATTGCAATTCTGTGTGTTACTACATGGGTTCTGCAGAAACAACAAAGATAAAAGTAGAGCTAAGGTTTTCTCTTCCAGAAGGCTAGCATTAGGCAAAATTACTCAGATGAATTAAATTAAGGCAACTACATAGTGAATGGAGGTCCCATGTCCCCTGGGGAGCTAATGATTAATTAGGGAAACCATAGATTTGGGAGTTAGTAGATGTTTCCAGTCATGGTAGTGTGTGACACAGGTCAAGCTGATTTTTTTTTCTTATCTAGAGCAAGAGAAAGATCTCAAAAATGCTTTAAAAAGTCAAAGGAGTATGTGTTATTCAAATACTCAATAGAGGGGTACCTGGGTGGCTCAGTCAGTTAAGCGTCCCAGTCTTGATTTTTGCTCAGTTCCTGATCTCTGAGTTGTGAGATCGAGTCCCTTGTCAGGCTCCACGCTGGGCATGGAGCCTGCTTAAGATTCTCTCCCCCCACTCCTCTCCTGCTCTCTCTCTCTCTCTTTGTCTCTCTCTGCCCCCATCTCTCTCTCAAAAACAAACAAACAAACAAAAAACAAAACTCAACAGGTACATAGTAGGTCCTCTGTGATTGATAAGTGAATAGTAATCCCATTCAAATGCAGGGTAGGACCAGATTAGAGAAGGAAAAACAAATTATAAGGAAAGTAAGAAGGGTTCAATGGAGATGTGTCCTCTTGAGCTTTATTGTCCATCAGTTATATTCCTTCTGGATGGTGAAGTAAGATTGAGGGTAGACATCAGTTCCAAGTTATTTACACTAATGTGGTAAACTAGAGAGCCATGTATGTTTCAGTCAAACAGCAAGTACACATATGAAGGTTTTATTTCAGCAAAGATTTAATGAAATTAAAAAAAAAAAAAACAAACGAGTGCTTTCTCCAACTACTGCTTAGCTTCTTTGGACTGTTACAGAGTGGGGTTGTATAAAGAAATGGGCACGCACAATGTGCGCATGAACATACATAGGTGTGGACACAAATGCATGCATATGTGGACACAGTAATCAGACCTTGAAAACTACCAGTTTTTACCTGTTTCTTCAGAAACTTTGAGCTAATTTCTCTCAAATATATGTTATCACCAAGAATGCTCAATGATTCAAGAGAATAATTTTGGACAACATTTCTTGCCTCTGACTCAGCTACTTTGCCTTAAACTTGAAAAACATCATGAAAAGCTTGGCTCACATTTTACAGACATCACATGAAAGAATATGCCACATAGAACCTCTAATCCTAGCTGTGTGCTGATGGTGTGCTGAAATCACTGGCTGGCTGCAGGAAGATGGGGTTTCCCACACCGAGGAATCATCTCAAAAGGAGAAAATTATCCTTTCTGGATTTAGAACAGTTTACTCACAGTCAGCATACATTGGAGGCTTCCAAATTCATTCTTTTAAATCACTTAGAGGAATGCCTCCCAACTGAGTTCATTTCCAGAACAATTCAGCAAACTAGAGCTGAAAGGGCAACATATGGTTATTGGTCATTTGCAGCAGAACCTCTCTGAACTGACTTCCATTTAATAATGCACTGCATTAATGTACACTGCATAAACCTTCAGGCCAATGTTAATGGAATCCCCAATAATCCCGGCTAGTAAGTCCTCATCTCATACGACTGCACAATTCTCCTCCTACTGGAAAGGCTTATCTCCCAAATTTTCTGGGCTTTGCATACTTTAAGTTAATATTACATGAACAAATTCCAAATGAATGCAATTATAAAAACAAACAGCTTCCATTCCTTCTGTATTCTGCTCTCTCTCTCTCTGCCCCATTTTTACTTTTTTATGTTATAAAAGCTAATTTGAATATTTGGAAAGACACGATGACATAGATTTGACACAATGCTGTGGTCTGACTTGCTTGCTGGGGTGGATCATATCTCAGTCCTATTCTTTTGTGTTCTTTCTGGTATCTTCTCATACAGTGCAGTAGAACATTGATACAAGTTGCTGGAGTGAATTATGGCTTTTACGGAATCGTGCCTGAACCTTTGTATTCTATGTATTATTTTAACAGCACCTGATAATGGAGTTATTTAACTTTGGTTTCAATTTTTTTCTCTAATTTCGCCTTGTTTTCAATCTTGTCCCTTTTCTCTTTCCACCTTCTCTGTTCATTCATTTGTTTTATATAAAACTTTCTTTGTCCCCTTCTTTGTCAATGCTTTCTGGACTCCACATTTAATTGTGATAAACTAGTGTGGTTCCTCCAAAAAGCTCTGGACTGTGAGACAAAACATCCTGGGTATCAGTTTTAGGTTTCCCACCAATTTGCTATGGCTCTAGGCAAGCCACGTGACGCCTACTGTTTGCGGGTGTGCCCACCTCTAAAGTACACAAGATAAATTATTAATCTTTCCAAATACTGCATAGCTCTGATATGCTAGTACTTTGAAAAACATTTAACTGAAAGGAGTTACTGTGAGCAACGAGTTTTTCAGCCACGGAGAAGCAGTTTTGGTTAGAAACTGAGTTTAAGAGACAGATAGCCCTTCCAGACCTGATCTATTGAAATAAATGAAAAACCTTGTGTGTTCGGCTCTCTCAAGAGCGGTAGAGCTTTGAACTTGCCTTTGGTGATTGGCAAAATGAACAGAAGCCATCTAAGGCAATGGTGTTCTGAGACTCCCTGCCTCTCCCTTTGCGTGGATTTTTAGATTTATTGAGTCTAAATTCCTGTATGGCTGCCTGCCACACACCTACCTGATGATTCAAGTATTTTCCTTGGCTAGTAAGTTTCATGGTTCCATCAACACTGAACAGACTGAAATAGAGTCAGGATCCAAATTTAAGGCCCACAGAAAACATTTCCAGAGATGACAGGATCAGCCTGGTTCTATCTATATTTTATTATCTTTTGCTGTTGTTCACAATTATGACATTTCTGGCAACAAAATGAAACTACTAAATTCAATAAATACACCTAGGGAGAGCTACTGGTCGTCAATCTTACAACTACACTGTAAGAGGCCTTAGGGGGAAAAATACACATTTAATGGAGACTGAAGAATTTTAGTTTTTCCAAAATGATCAAAAGCTTCCTTTTCGATTGCTGCACATCTAGAGGAAACATCCTTCCTTTGCTGTTTTATATCCACAATTTATGTTGCAAATAAATATCAGCAGGCCTCAAGCAATAGTAAGGTGGGGAGACACAGGTTAAAAAGGAAATACTTTGAGGTTCTCCGTGATCGATACCTTAAAACAATAAGTGATAAATAAGCAATGCATTTTTTTAAGGCTCCAATGTTACATTCATGAACACAGACACATGCACACATTCACAATCTCATAGACAAATTATGAATCTCATATGGAAACTTCTGATAAAATGCAAGGACACAGGCAAGGAAGAACTTAGAATATACTCATCTACAGGTATTCAATAATCATAGTAATCAAAAGTGATTTAAAGTCTCTTTGTAGAACAAAGGCTTTCTGATGTTACCCCTCTGCTTTTATAGGAACTTCTTTTCTGCTAATTCGAGGCCACCTCTATGGTTTGTTAATGCTCATTTAATGCCTATTATTAGATGATATTGTTTTGTACTTATTATCGTAATTAGTGTTAAATAATTATTTGTTTTCATTACAGGATGGATATATGCTTATGGTAACAATGATACAGAAAAAAAAATAATCATTTCCCTTCAGCTCCCTTCCTATTCACTCAAACCCATTTCATCTGTTCGAATTTTAGGGATACTTGCTGTTAATAAGACTCAATCTTCACAAACTTTTTTATTCTGAGCCCATATGAATCTTAGTACAGTAACACCTTGGATCGCGAGTAACTTGTTCCGTGTGTGAGTGTTCCACAAGATGAAAAATATTTCTAATGAATTTTTACCTGATAAACCAGAGCTGACTTGCAATACGAGTAGTACGTGAGGCTGAATGTCACATGATCACAGCTGAGCCAATGGTTCTTGAAATTCGCTTTGATACACAAGTACTTTGGATTAAAAGCATGTTCCTGGAATGAATTATGCTCACAAACCAAGGTTTTACTGTATTTGTATTGCACTATCACTCTGTTTTTTTCTTGAACATAAAGCTTACCTAACTTTCTGTGTCAATAAATACAGATTTAAAAAACAATTTTTTTAACATTTATTAATTTTTGAGACAGAGCATGAACGGGGGATGGTGAGAAAGAGGGAGACACAGAATCTGAAACAGGCTACAGGCTCTGAGCTGTCAGCACAGAGCCCAACGCGGGGCTTGAACTCATGGACCACGAGATCATGACCTGAGCCAAAGTCGGCCGCTTAACCGACTGAGCCACCCAGGCGCCCCAATAAATACAGATTTTATACATTGTTTTTAAAGACTCCTTATTATTCCTAACAATAGCTCTATTATTATTTATTACACTGTTCAATTTGTCCTCACATAGATTGTTTCCAATTACACCATTACAAACAGTGCTGCAACATACAGTATATTCATATTCACCTGCATAAATACTTCTCTGGATCAAATCTGAAAAATACAATTTCTACAGCAAAGGCTATGCATATAGAAAATCCACAGTGGTTAAGCTAATTTTCACTTTGCACTTACAATTTATGGAATAACCACTCAAACCCCACATCCCCATGACAACCCTCAATATTATCAAACTCTGAAGAATTTTATCAATCTGGATAAACTTTGCATTTTAATTTTCTTTTCGTTAATTACTAGTAAAATGGAGCATTTTTCACATATTCAGGCCTTATGTTTGTATTATTTTGTGGAATTGTCAGTTTTTATCCTTTATTAATTTATCTTTTTACTTGTCGCCTTTCTTTTTTATTTGCAAAACTTTTATCAATTTGAGATATTACTTCTAGTATCTATTAGCTCTACAAGAAGAAAGCATTTTCATCCAGTATATAGCTTTTATTTATTTGTTTATTGATTCATTGATTGATTGTACCTTTTGCTGTTCAATTCTTTTAGTTTTTTATATAATCAAATCTTACCTTCTGCATTTTTGTCTTGCTTGCAAAGACCTTGCTTATTTACAAGCTCAATGCAATTCACTAATTTTTTCTTGATGATTTTATGAATCTGTATTTTGCATAATAGTTAAAATTTTTTAATGTTTGTTTATTTTTAAGAAAGAGAGACAGAGTGTGAGCAGGAGATGGGCAGAGAAAGAGGGACACACCGAATGTGAAGCAGACTCCAGGCTCCAACCTGTCAGCACACAGAACCCGACACAGAGCTCAAACCCACAAACCATGAGAACATAACCTGAGCGAAAGTTGGATGCTCAACCAACTGAGCCACCCAGGCCCCCCTTAAGTAAAATTTTTTTAAAAAATCCATCCACTCTTTATTTTGAATATAAGTAAGGTAGGAATTAATTTTTTTTCTAAATATTTAACCCAAGAAGCTTTCATCTCAAGCTGATTCCAACAACATTCGTTAAACCAGCAAACTTTTGGGAAAAGGAAGAATCTGATTCAAATATCCACTTTTCAACGTAAATCACAATGCATACAAAGAAACAAGAATTTGGATCCTTTGAATAAAGGAACAAAATAAACCTATGGAAAATATACTTAAAAAAACAACTGAGATACTAGAATTAATGGATAACGACTTCAAAATAACTGTCTTAAAGGTGTCCAAATAGCTAAAGGACGACATGGACAAAGATGGAAAAATTTATGAACAAAATGAGAATATCAGTAAAGAGATACAAATTATTAAAAGAAGCAAAAAACTAGTTCTGGAATGGAAAAGTAAAATAACTGAAATGGAAATTATTCAAGAAGGATTCAAAAGAAGATTAGAGCAAGCAGAAGAAGGAATCAGCAAACATGAAAATAGGATGACAATTGGAATTACCAAGTCTGAGGAACAAAAAAGAAAGAAAAAAAAAGAATAAAGAAGTAAAGAGAACTAAGGGTGCCTGGGTGACTCAATCAGTTAAGCCTTTGACTTCAGTTCAGGTCATGATCTCGTGTTTTGTGGGTTCCAGCGTGTGGAGGCTGCTTGGGATTCTCTCTCTTTCCATTTCTCTCTCTCTGCCCCTCCCCCATTCTCTCTCTCTGTCTCTCTCTGTCTCTCACTCTGTCAAAATAAATAAATAAACTTAAGAAAAAAGAGGTGAAGAGAACTTAAGAGGTTTGTGAATTTCCATAGATCACATTGCAGGGATACTAGAAAAAGAGAGAGAAAAGGTGCCAGAAGGATATTCGAGGAAATAATATCTTAATACTTCTCAAATCATATGAAGGGCACAATTCTAAACTCAACGAATCCAGAGTAGAATAAACTCAGAGATACACACACAAAGACACATTACAATCCAACTGTCAAACATCAAAGATAAAGAAAGAATCTTGAAAGCACCAACGGATAAGTAATTCACATAAAAGTGATTGTCAGTAATGTTTTCAGCCGATTGCTCACCAGAAACCTTGAAGGCAAATAGTCAGTGGAATAAGACCTGGAGGGGAAACAAACAAACAAGAAAACAGTAAACAAATTTGAAAAACTCACAAAAACACCTGTCACTGAGAATTATATATCCAGCAAAGTTGTCCTTCAAAACTGAAGGAGAAATTAATATAATCCCAGATAAACAAAAGCTGAAAGCGTTCAGCAGCACTAGACTTAACCTATAAAAATTCTATGTTATCCTTTCAGCTTGAAATGAAAGGCTAGATATTAACTCAAACCCATATAAAGATATAAACATCTATGACAAAAGTAAATGCATAGGCAAATAAAAAATGAATATTGTTGCACTTTTATTTTATAACTCCATTTTTAGTTATAGAATTTATAATACAAGTACATAAAATACTTATAAATCTGTTATTAGACTCACAATGATAAAAATGTAATTTGTGACACCAATAACACAAAGGAGTAGGGGACACAGTTGAATAGGATTACAGTTTTGTATGCAATTAAAGTTAAGTTGTCATCACTTCAAAATAGATTGTTATGATTTCAGGACGTTAAATGTAATCCTCGTAGCCAGAAAGCAAATATCTATAGAATATCCACAGAATACAATGATAAAGGAATCAAAATATATCACTACTAAAAAAGGGAAAAAGAAACCTAAACATGAAAAGAGGCAGTAATGTAGTTAATGACAAAAACTGTAAAACATACACAAAACAAACAGCAAAATGACAAGTAATTCCTTCCATATCAGTAATTACTCGAAATGGAGTGTATAATTTTGCAATTAATATGCACAGATTGGTAGAACAGACAGATACCCATGATCCAAATCTCTGTTGTCTACAAGAAATCGCTATAGATCTAAATAAGTCAAAATGACCTGGATAGGTAAAATACATTTAAAATGAGACAATGAACAAAGGATACAGGTGTGCTATTTCGAAGAGACACACGCATCCCACTGTTTGTTTATAACAGCACTATCGACAGTAGCCAAAGTATGGAAAGAGCCCAAATGTCCTTCAACGGATGAATGGATAAAGATGTGGATAAAGATGAATGGAAAAGATGGAGTATTACTCGGCAATCAAAAAAAGAATGAAATCTTGCTGTTTTCAACAGCGTGGATGGAACTAGAGTGTATTAGTCAGAGAAAGACAAATATCCTATGACTTTACTCATATATACAAACAGATGACAAAACAGATGAACAAAAGGAAAAGGAAGCAAAAATAATATAAAAACAGGGAGGGGGACAAAACGTAAGAGACTTTTATATATAGAGAACAAACTGAGGTTTGGGGTTGGGGGATGAGCTAAATGGGCAAGGGGCATTAAGGATACTTGTTAGGATGAGCATTAAGTGTTCTATGTAGGGGATGAATCACTGGATGCTACTCCTGAAATCATTATTGCTCTATATGCCAACTAACCTGGATTATTAAAATAATAATAATAATAATAAATAAATAAATAAATAAATAAGAGGATGAAAAGACATATTTCATGCAAACAGTAACCAAAAGGTAGCTGTGATGGCTATACTAATATCAGACAAAAGAGACCTTATGCCAAATATTTTTAAGAGATAAAAGGACATTTTATTTAGAAAAACATGGTCAATTCATCAAGAAGATATAGCAATGATTAGTATATGCGCATCAGACATCAGAGGCCCAAAAATACATAAAGTGAAAGTAGACAGAATCGAGTGGAGAATGAATTCTACAATAATGCTTAAAAATTTTCAATACACTGGGGCACCTGGATGGCTCAGTCGGTTGAGCACCTGACTTTGGCTCAGGTCATGATCTCATAATTTGTGGGTTTAAGCCCCACGTCCAGCTCTGTGCTGACAGCTCTGAGCCTGGAGCCTGCTTTGGATTCTGTCTAAGTCTCTCTGCCCCTCCCACGACCTCTCTCTCTCTCTCTCTCTCTCTCAAATATAAAATACAACAGAAAAAAATTTTAAAAAACCTTCAATACACTAATTTCAAACACAGATAGAATATCTAGAGAGAAGATCAATAAGAAAATAGAGGACTGAAGACTATGAACAGAGTAGATTTAGTAGTATATATAAGATATCCCATCCAACAATAGAATACACTTTTTTCTTTTTCAAGTGCACAATAAACATTCTCCAGGTAGACTGAAAGACAAGTTAGGCAACAGAAGTCTAATTTTTATTAGTCCACAAAACATGTCTCAAAAAAATTTCAGGGGTGCCTGGGTGGCTCGATTGGTTAAGCATCCGACTTACAGAATGATCTCGGGGTTTGTGAGTTCGAGCCCTGCATTGGGCTCTGCACTGATGATGCGGAGCCTGCTTGGGTTTCTCTTTCTCTCTCTCTGCCCCTTCCCTGCTTGCGCTCGCACTCCCTCTGAAAATAAATAAACCAACTTAAATTTTTTTTTCAAACATTTAAATCTTACGTGGTATCTTTTGTTTCATGGAATGAAACTAAATGCAACAGGAAAAAAAAAACTGGGCAATTCACAAACATGTGAAAATTAAATAGCATACATTACACAACCAATTGGTTTGAGAAAAAAAGTCACAAGAAAAATTAGAACATACCTGGAAATAAATAAAGTGAAAATACAGCATACAGCATGTCAACATTTATGAAATGCAGTGAAAGTAGTCCTAACAAGGAAATTTATACCTGTAAATAAATACATGCATTAAAACTCAATTTACACCTTAATGAGCTAGAAAGAGAACAAACTAAACCCAAAGCTTACAAAATAAAAGAAATAAGATAGCTTAAACCAAAGATAAGTATAATTGAGGTTAGAAAAACAAAAGAGAAAAATCAATACAGCCAAAGTTGTTTTATTGAAGATATCAACAATATTTTAAAAACCATTAGCTAGACTGACTAATAAAAAGAAGACTCAAATTTATAAAATCAGAAATAAAAGTGAATATTTAACTACTGAACTTACAGAAATAAAAGGGATTTTAAGAGTGTACTACAAGGGCACTTGGGAGGCTCAGTCGGTTGACTTCTGCTCAGGTCATGACCTCGTAGTTCATAAGTTCAAGCCCTACCTTGGGCTTGCTGCTGTCAGCATGGAGCCTACTTCAGATCCTCTGTCTCCCTCTCTCCCCACCCCTCCCCTGCTTGGGCTTTCTCAAAAATAAATAAAACATTTTTTTAAAGAGTATACTATAAACAAATTTACCCAAGACATTGAATAACCAAGATGAAATGGACATATTTCTAGAAAAATATGAAGAATACAATCTACCAAAACTAAATTATAAAGAAATATAAAGTTGCAATTGATCTATAAATAGTAAGGAGATTAAATCAGTATACGTATGGGAGGAGATATTTGCAAATGGCATATCTGATAAAGGGTTAGTATCCAAAATATATAAAGAACTTCTAAAATTCAACACCACCAAAAATAATCCAATTAGAAATGGGAAGAATGCATGAATAAACAGTTTTCCAAAGAAGACATACAAATGGCCAACAGACACATGAAAAGATGGTCATTACTGATTGTCAGGGAAATACAAATCAAAACTACAATGAGGTAACACCTCACACCTGTCAGACTGGCTAAAATCAAGAACACAAGAAACAGCAGGTGTTGGTGAGGATGTGAAGAAAGGGGAACCCTCTTGTACTCTTGATGGGAATGCAAACTGGTTCCACCACTCTGGAAACAGTATGGAGGTTCCTCAAAAGTTAAAAATAGAACTGCCCCACAATCAGCAACTGTACTGCTAGGTATTTACCCAAAGGATACAAAAATACTAATTCAAAGGAATATATGCACCTTGGTGTTTATAGTAACATTATATACAATAGCCAAATTATGGAAACAGCCTAAGGGTCCATTGACTGATGAATGGATAAAGAAGATGTGTGTATGTATGTATGTGTGTGTGTGTGTGTATGCGTGTGTATGTGTGTGTATGTGTACACACACACACACATACAAACAATGGAATAATAGCCATAAAGTGAATGAAATCTTGGCATTTGCAAGAACATGGATGGAACTAGAGAATATTATGCTAAATAAAATAAGTCAGTCAGAGAAAGACAAATACCATAGTATTTCACTCATATGTGGAATTTAAGAAACAAAACAAATAAGCAAAGGGGAAAAAAAAGAAAGAAAGAGAGACAAACCAAGAATAGACTCTTAACTATAGAGAACAAACTGATGTTCATTAGAGGGAAGTGTATGGGGGGGGGGGTGAAATAGGTGATGGGGATTAAGGAGTGCACCTGTGGTGATGAGCACTGGGTATTGTACAGAAGGGTTGAATCACTGTATTGCACACCTGAAACTAATATTATGCTGTATGTTAACAAACTGAAATTTAAATAAAAACTTAAAAAAAGAATATTGATTTAAACAATAAAATGTTAACATACCAATTTACCGGTATGTTAAAAGAATTATAATGACAGCCAAGTTGTATTTATTTCTTCAATGCAGGGTGGGTCAACATATGGAATTCAATAGATGTAACATACTACATTACTGGAACAAAGATAAAAATGCTACATGATACTCTAAACTGATACAGAAAAAACATATGACAAAATTGAACATCTTTTTCTTGATGAAATTTTTCAACAGATTATGAATAGAAGAAGACATAATAGAGATCATATATGAAAAACTGACAGCTACTATCGTGCACAATGATGAAAAAATGAAAGCTTTCCTCAAGCTTAAGAACAAAACAAGGATTTCCATTTTCACCATTTCTGTTCAAGAAAGCATTGGAGGTTTTAGCCAAAGCACTTAGCTGGGGGGAGGGGGCAGGAAAAAAGAAAGAAAAAGAAACTTCCAAACTGGAATTAAGTAAATAAAATTATTTGCAGATGACCACATCTCATATGTGGAAAACCCTAAGGATTCCATAAAAACAAAACCAAAAACAAAAGAAGACCTGTTGGAGCTAATAAACAGATTCAGCAAAATTGTGGGATACAAAATATAAACAGAAAAGTCTGTTATGTTTCTAAACACTACCAATAAATATTCTGAAAAGCAAATTTTAAGAAAGCAATTCCCTTCATTATAGCACCAAAAAGAATAAAATATTTAGGAATAAGTTTAAGGCATTGAAAGACATACACTGAATGCTATAACCCATTGCTGAAAGAAATTAAAGAAGACATAAGCAAATGAGCAGATATCCCATGCTCATAGATTGGAAGATTTAATAATGTTATAATGAAATTACTGCCCCAAGTGATCTACAGATTCAATTCAACTTTTATCAAAACCCCATTGTCAATTTCTTTGTAGAAATTGAAAAAAAATCCTAAAATACACATGGAATCTCAAGGGACCTGGAATATGCCCAAAAATATGGAAAAAAAAAGAACGAACTTGGAGGACTCATACTTTCTAAAACTCAAAACTTACTAGAAAGCTTCAGTAGTTAATACAATGTGGTACTGTTATAAGAAAACATATATACCAATGAAATAGAACAGGGAAACCAGAAATAAACCTCACACATATGGTCAGATGATTTTTGACAAAGGTGCCAAAATCATTCAATAAGAAAAGGACAATCTTCAAAATATGGTGCTTAAAAAGTTGGATATCCACATGTAAAAGAAGAAATGTGAGCCCTTACATGATGGCACACATAAAACCTAGATGAAAATAGATCAAAACAGAAATATAAAACTCCTATACTCACACATGGGGAAAAAATGTTCACAAAATTGAACTTGGCAATGATTTCTTGGCTATGACACCAAAAGCATAGGCAACAAAAGAAAAGAAAAAGATAAATAGACCACATCAAAATTAAAACTTTATGCATCAAAGTGCATCAAAGGGCATTGTCAATATTGGAAAAAACAATCCATGGAAGAAAATATTTTCAATCATATATATGATAAAGATTATTATCCAGGTTATATAAAATCTCCTAAAACTCAACAGCAAAAACAAAGAACCCAAAATAAAAATGGGCATAGGACTTAAGTAGACATTTCTCCAAATATTATAAACAAATGACCAATAAGGTCATGAAGTTGTGGTCATCATTTTATCATTTTGCCATTTTTATCAACATCTGTGATAAAAGATGTCTGCATAGGATTGCAAGGGAAAGTTACGGGCACATAAGTGAAGTCAGAAAGGTAGGCAGGGGCCAGGTCTTTTAGGGTTATTTAAAACATAATAGGGTCTTTGTGTTTACTCTAAATGAAATCAAATTTCTTAAGGGTTTTATGCAAAAGAATCACATAATGTGATTCATGTTTTAAAAGAATAGTGCAAGGTCATATGTTGAGAAGAAATGTAGGGTGGCCATGTTGGAAACAGAAAAGTTTAGATGTTATTGCCAACAGTCCAGGCAAGAGATGACCAAGGCTCCAATCAGGCTGGTAGCAGAGAACATAGGGGGTTGTTGACAGATAGAGGACGCAATCTGAAAATAAAACTCATAGTATTTGCTGATGGTTTTGATGTAAAGCAGGAGAAGAGGAAAGGAAAAAAAAATAATTCTGGGTTTTTGGCTTTAAACAGTTGGTGAACTAACGTTTTCCTTTGCAAAATGGGTAATACTGGTAAAGGACAACTTTTGGAGAAGCCCCATACTTGTAAAACATTACCTAATGATGCTTGTGGATTCCAAAATATCATCTTTGTCACAATCCTTTCTGTCGTGAAGCTTGGCAGGATGTGGTCATTATTACACTTCCTGGTTAGTCTCTGTAGCTTACAATGACCTCCACAGCTTTGCAATTCTGGATAAATTTCTCAGGAGCTTAAAAAACCTGTCTAGTTAGGAAGGAGCCTGGCTCCATTTCTGAAAAAGAAAAAAAATATGGGGTGTCTGGGTGGCTCAGTTGGTTATGAATCTGACTCTTGATTTCTGCTAAGGTCATGATCTCATGGTTGGTGAGACTGAGCTTCATGTCAGGCACTGCGCTGGCAGCTCAGAGCCTGCTTGGGATTCCCTCTCTCTCTCTCTCTCTGCCCCTCCCCTACTTGCTCTCTCTTTCTCTCTCTCTAAATAAATATTTTTTAAAATGTGTGTATATGTATATAAATATAAACATAACATAAACATATATATGTATATATATACATACATATACATATATATGTGTATATATATATATATATATATACATACATAAACATAAACATATATGTGTAAATATATAAATGTAATCCTCATTTCTCCTAGAGGCAAGAAATACAAAGATGCAAGTCGAGATGGCTTTGTATATTAATCCAATCCTATGTGTTTTAATTCTACCTAAGAATCATTTTGGTGATAAATCACAGGCTTTTTATCTATTTGACCCATTGATATAGGTAAGTCCCTTCTTAAATATTCATTGCCATTTAGACTTCTCAATTATAATGGTTAATGCTTTGTGCCTTTGTATGTATGGTGTGCATGTGATCTGACTACCTTCGTTTGTTTTATTTATGTTTTATTTATAATTGGGTGTTTATTTTCTTATCTGGAAAATGCAGATGGAGTTCATGGAGCTACTGAACTCCCTCCACTGCAGACATATCTTAACTCCTTTCCCTAGAAATAAACAGCAGGGTGTTATTAATGTCAACAGCATGCATTTGCCATTCCTGTGTGGGTTTGGTGTTTAGGGAAAAGAGTGCCATCTTGCAATGGCTGATGGAGCTTCAGCCCAGGATCACCATGCAACTAACCCCCAGGGAAGCCTGCTGTGTCAAATGCTAGCTATGTTTGTGAAAATGCCATAACTGATCTTTCTAACGACAAGGAAATAAGCCAGTGGGCACCGCAGTTAAGGTTATACAGCTGCTTCTGATATTACATGGCTTTGAACCGTTGCCTGTCATCTGATACGCGGCTGTGTCCCTGTGTTAAATAACACACAGATCAACAGATTCAATATTACATATCACACTACTGGGTTTGTTTCCACCCCAACTGCGTCAACAGTATTTCTCTTTCTGCCAGGCATGAAGTTAGTCAGCACCATTTATTGAGTTTCCACAGTATGTATAGACACTTGAAGTGATGTATGAGTATTAATCACAGCAGGCTGCTTTGAAGGAGGTACTGAATAAATTATTATTTAATTAAAGCTCAAATCAAGGCTGATAATAAAATGAATGTTGGAGCAGTTGGACGGTCCCTGCCTGATCCAATTGGCCTATAATTATATACGGCCATGGACAAATCACTTCACTGGGATATGGATGCCTGCAAAAGTGGCTTGCCCCAACTAATGGCTATTGTAAATCAGGGGATGGTGATAGCTAATCAGATGAAGACCTTCCCATGGTGGGGGCTTGAAATTTCGTGAAAACAATTCCCAATGTTGGACAAAGTGAAGATAGATTGTCTTCTTTCTAAAGGCATCATGAACAAAACCTTGAGCAATGTCACCTTGAGTTTCCTCATTGTTGCCATGAAGATACTGGTTTATGAAAACATGAACATTCCAGGTGGAAAGGTAAGTGAGCTTGGAGTCACAGAAATAGATTTGAGTCCATACTTTTCTACTTAATTTTAGTGTGATATTGGATAAGTTACTTAAGTTTTCCAATCCTTAGTTTTCGTATATATAAAGATCATATAATAATGTATATTGGCAAGAGTCACTGAAATTGGAGATAGAATATGTTGAGTACTTATAATATGTTATTATTAGGCTCTAAATACATAATGGTGTTTGTTGCTACCTGTCTTATAAATATATTATTTATTTCTAAAGATAGTCTAAAATTACTGCAATGTTCCATTATGTTTAAACCCTAGGGCTTGGGGGCTTATTTGGAACAGTACTTGGAGTTATCACTTTAACTAATGTGCTTTCACAAAATCAGTATTAACATTTTTTAATTAAGTCCTTGTTTTTTTTTTTTTTAGAGCAGTTTTAGGATCACAGCAAAATTGGAGAAAGGACACAAAGCCTTTTCATATATGCCTTGCTTCCACACATGCATAGCCTCCATCACCATCAGCATTCCCCGCCGGAGTAGTGCATTTCTTACAACGTATGGGTCCGCACTGACACAATCAAAATCACTCAAAGTTGAAAATTTACATTGCAGTCCACTCTTGGTGTTGTATATTCTATGGGTGTGGACAAATGTATAATGGCATGTATCCATCATTATTGTATAATGCGTAGTATTTTCAGTGTCCTGAAAATCCACTCTGTTTTGCCTATTCATCCTTCCCTTCCATGCCCTGTCCCAAACCCTGCAACCACTGATCTTCTTACTGTCTCCATTGTCTAGCCTTTTCCAGAATGTCATGTAGTTGGAATCATACAGCATGAAGCTTGTTCATATAGGCTTCTTTCATTTAAAAATGTTTTTTTAACCTTTATCTTTTTGAGACAGAGAGAGACAGAGCATGAACGGAAGAGGGTCAGAGAGACGGAGGCACAGAATCCGAGACAGGTTCGAGGCTCTGAGCTGTCGGCACAGAGCCCCACGCAGGGCTCGAATTCACAGACCGTGAGGTCATGACCTGAGCCGAAGTCGGATGCTCAACCGACTGAGCCACCCAAGCGCCCCTAGGCTTCTTTCATTTAAAAATATGCATTCAGTGTGTTACATTGTGTGTCTTGCTACTCCATATTTTATTAAATATTTGTTTAAATAACTGGTTAAGTATCCTGAAGCCAAAAAAGATCATAATTTGATATCTAAACCCAACTGCTTTAACTTTATAATTATCCCGCATAATTATTTTACATACAATTATCAGATATGAACAATCACTTGAATCAGCAGCTTGATAGTTCATTGAGTGTATATGCTGTAGTATATCTTTATTGTCAGTCATTTAGATAATTTCTAATTTTATACTATTACCAATAATATTTTCAATTTTCCTGGGATTTTTTAAACAAGATAAACATTTGTTGATATGAATAAATGTATTTATGTATAGGAAAATAAAGCATAATTAAAGCACCATTTTCTGAGGATATGTTAGCTTAGGTTGCAGACTCTTACTGTTGAAAAGAGTGAAAGTGATGAGGATGGGAAACCCCTGTCCTTCAGAATTATTTCCTTGCTGCCTATACCATACTCTCCACACCTTCTCCATATCTACATGAGAAATCCACTCTCAGAAATTCCTGATTTTCTGCCCATTCTTCACATCTAGATCACAACGATGTTTCCAATGATATGTCTAATTTAATAACTACGTTTGACCCCAAACGCATTTTCGACTTTGATTTTTTCAATGGTCAGTATTTTAGCAATGGTTTTGTTGTCTTTTTTTTCTGTATTCAATAATTGCTTTCAACATTTGATATGTTAAGTATTTTATCTAGATCCTTAAGGTTTTACTATTTATGTGCTAAATTCATTTAGTTTTTTGTTTGTTTGTTTGTTTTTTTAAATTTTTTTTTAACGTTTATTTATTTTTGAGACAGAGAGAGACAGAGCATGAACGGGGCTGGGTCAGAGAGAGGGAGACAAAGAATCTGAAACAGGCTCCAGGCTCTGAGCTGTCAGCACAGAGCCCGACGCGGGGCTCGAACTCACAGACCGCGAGATCATGACCTGAGCCGAAGTCAGACGCTCAACCGACTGAGACACCCAGGCGCTCCAAATTCATTTAGTTTTTAAAGTCAAGAGCATACACCCCTACTTATTCTCCTTCTGAAAGAAGGATCTAGTAACCTAGTAGAACATATACATTTTCCTAAATACGGTAATCTGTTTAATTTTCTACAAAAATGAGTAAGTGAGGTAAGCCTCACCCCCTTGTGTATTTCAGGACACCACTGTCTTAGTTTGGAAACTTTGCAGAAAGTGGGCTAAGGGTGGACTGCCTTTAAACTGCACCAGAGATACCTAATGCTGGGAAGCCTGTGTGTTGTCGCTGCTTATGGCTACACCTACTTGGGGGTTTTCCTTCACCGAAAATAAAATAAAAAACAAGTTTCCAATAAGCACACTCAATGAAGTATAGTGAAGTTTGACTGCAGGTTATAACAAACCTCATATTCATTCACTGGCCAATTTAAAATGAACACTAATAATCAGGCAAATAAGTAATGTATAAACCTCTTTTTCCTTAAAGTCCTAGAAATGGCACCTTTGTTAATGACCTTCTCCAGTCATCCTATTTCTCCTGCTTCTTCCCAATGTGACCTAGAATTACGAGTTGATTTTTTTTCAAGGATTACTTCTTCAGAATGACTCTATTCATGGAAGAAGCTTTCTGCTAAAGTGGAAATGGTGCTTGGGGCCTTAGGGACAAGTGGCTATTAGAATAAGAACATCTTGTACATTTTCAAAAATGTCAAAAGATTCTAAAGTGATCTTTCATTATAAATTATGTTCAGAATGATCTGGTCAAATTTTAGAATCATTGGAATTTGTCCCATTTTGCCATGAAAAGCAACTACTGAATTTGCTTCTTCCTCATCATTATTGTGTTCTTTTTTTATGATTTTCTCATGTATTTATACATTGTGTGTGTGTGTCTAAGTCTGGAAAGCACTGGATGAATATTATATAATTTATTAAGTAGTACAACTCTAAGTGCAAGATTTTTATATCGATGAGGAAATACGTTCTATCAAATTTTATTTTCTATTTTTTTTTTGTTTTTTTTTCAATAGGAAATTTATTGTCGTATTGGTTTCCATATAACACCCAGTGCTCATCCCAATAGGTGCCCTCCTTGATGCCCATCACCTACCCTCCCCTCTCTCCCACCCCCATCAATCCTCAGTTTGTTCTCAGTTTTTAAGAGTCTCTTATGGTTTGGCTCTCTCCCTCCCTAACTTTGTTTTTCCTTCCCCTCCACCATGGTCTTCTGTTAAGTTTCTCAGGATCCACATAAGAGTGAAAACATATGGTACCTGTCTTTCTCTGTATGACTTATTTCACTTAGCATAACACTCTCCAGTTCCATCCACGTAGCTACAAAAGGTCATATTTCATTCTTTCTCAATACCAAGTAGTATTCATTGTGTATATAAACCACAATTTCCTTATCCATTCATCAGTTGATGGACATTTAGGCTTTTTCCATAATTTGGCTATTGTTGAAAGTGCTGCTATAAACATTGGGGTACAAGAGCCCCTATGCATCACTCCTGTATCCTTTGGGTAAGTACCTACTAGTGCTTTTGCTGGGTCCCAGGGTAGATCTATTTTTAATTTTTTGAGGAATCTCCTGTTTTCCTGTTTTCCACTGTTTTCACACTGGAAAGCCACTGTTTTCCAGAGTGGCTGCACAAGCTTGCATTCCCACCAACAGTGCAAGAGGGTTCCTGTTTCTCCACATCCTCTCCAGCATCTATAGTCTCCTGATTTGTTCCTTTTAGCCACTCTGACTGGCATGAGGTGATATCTCAGTGTGGTTTCAATTTGTATTTTCCTGATGAGGAGTGATGTTGAGCATCTTTTCAAGTGCCTGTTGGCTATCTGGGTGTCTTCTTTTTTTTTTTTATTTTTTTTTCAACGTTTTTTATTTATTTTTGGGACAGAGAGAGACAGAGCATGAACGGGGGAGGGGCAGAGAGAGAGGGAGACACAGAATCGGAAACAGGCTCCACGCTCCGAGCCATCAGCCCAGAGCCTGACGCGGGCTCGAACTCACAGACCGCGAGATCGTGACCTGGCTGAAGTCGGACGCTTAACCGACTGCGCCACCCAGGCGCCCCTCTGGGTGTCTTCTTTAGAGAAGTGTCTACTCATGTTTTCTGCCCATTTCTTCACTGGATTATTTGTTTTTCAGGTGTGGAGTTTGGTGAGTTCTTTATAGATTTTGGATACTAGCCCTTTGTCCGATATGTCATTTGCAAATATCTTTTCCCATTCCATTGGTTGACTTCTAGTTTTGTTGATTGTTTCCTTTGCAGTGCAGACACTTTTTATCTTCATGAGGTCCCAATAGTTCATTTTTGCTTTTAATTCCCTTGCCTTTGGAGATGTGTCAAGTAAGAAATTGCTGTGGCTGAGGTCAGAGAAGTTTTTTTTTTGCTTTCTCCTCTAGGGTTTTGATGGTTTCCTGTCTCACATTCAGGTCCTTGATCCATTTTGAGTTTATTTTTGTGAATGATGTAAGAAAGTGGTTTAGTTTCAACATTCTGCATGTTGCTGTCCAGTTCTCCCAGCACTATTTGTTAAAGAGACTGTCTTTTCTCCATTGGATATTCTTTCCTGCTTTGTCAAAGATGAGTTGGCCATACTTTTGTGGGTCCAATTCTGGAGTCTCTATTCTATTCCATTGGTCTATGTGTCTGTTTTTGTGCCAATACCATGATGTCTTGATGATTACAGCTTTGTAGTAGAGGCTAAAGTCTGGGATAGTGATGCCTCTTGCTTTGGTCATCTTCTTCAGTATTACTTTGGCTATTTGGGGTCTTTTGTGGTTCCATACAAATTTTAAGATTGCTTGTTCTAGCTTTGAGAAGAATGATGGTGCAATTTTAATTCGGACTGCACTGAATGTTTAGATTGCTTTGGGTAGTATTGACATTTTGACAATATTTATTCTTCCAATCCATGAACATGGAATGCTTTTCCATTTCTTTATATCTTCTTCAATTTCCTTCATAAGCTTTCTATAGTTTTCAGCATGCAGATCTTTTACATCTTTGTTTAGATTTATTCCTACGTATTTTATGATTCTTGGTGCAATTGTGAATGGGTCAGTTTCTTTATTTGTCTTTCTGTTGCTTCATTGTTAGTGTATAAGAATGCAACTGATTTCTGTACATTAATTTTGTATCCTACAACTTTGCTGAATTCATGTATCAGTTCTAGCAGACTTTTGGTGGAATCTATCAGGTTTTCCATGTATAATATCATGTCGTCTGCAAAAAGCAAAAGCTTGACTTCACCTTTGCCAATTTTGATGCCTTTGATTTCCTTTTGTTGTCTGATTGCTGATGCTAGCACTTCCAACACTATGTTAAACAACAGTTGTGAGAGTAGCCATCCGTGTTGTGTTCCTGATCTCAGAGGGAAAGCTCTCAGTTTTTCCCCCTTGAGGATGATATTAGCTGTGGGCTTTTCATAAATGACTTTTATGATTTTTAAGTGCGTTCCTTCTATCCCGACTTTCTCGAGGGTTCTTATTAAGAAAGGATACTGAATTTTGTCAAATGCTTTTTCCACATCAATTGACAGGATCATATGGTTCTTATCTTTTCTTTTATTAATGTGATGTATCACACTGATTGATTTGTGAATGTTGAACCAGCCCTGCATCACAGGAATGAATCCCACTTGACCATGGTGAATAATTCTTTTTATATGCTGTTGAATTTGATTGCTAGTATCTTATTGAGAATTTTTGCATCCATATTCATCAGGGATATTGGTCTGTAGTTCTCTTTTTTTACTGGGTCTCTGTCTGGTTTGAGAATCAAAGTAATGATGGCTTCATAGAATGAGTCTGGAAATTTCTCTTCCCTTTCTATTTTTTGGAACAGCTTGAGAAGGATAGGTATTATCTCTGCTTTAAATATCTGGTAGAATTCCCCAGGGAAGCCATCTGGTCCTGGAATCTTATTTGTTGGGAGATTTTTGATAACTGATTCAATTTCTTCGCTGGTTATGGGTCTGGTTAAGTTTTCTATTTCTTCCTGTTTGAGTTTTGGAAGTGTGTGGGTGCTTAGGAATTTGTCTATTTCTTCCAAGTTGTCCAGTTTGTTGGCATACAATTTTTTCATAATATTCCCTGATCATTGCTTGTATTTCTGAGGGATTGGTTGTAATAATTCCATTTTTATTCATTATTTTATCTATTTGGGTCATCTCCCTTTTCTTTTTGAGAAGCCTGGCTAGAGGTTTATCAATTTTGTTTATTTTTTCAAAAAAACAACTCTTGGTTTTGTTGATTTGCTCTACTGTTTTTTTTTTAGATTTTATATTGTTTACTTCTGCTCTGATCTTTATCATTTCTCTTCTGCTGGGTTTAGGGTGTCTTTGCTGTTCTGCTTCTATTTCCCTAGGTGTGCTGTTAGATTTTGTATTTGGGATTTTTCTTATTTCTTGATACAGGCCTGGATCTCAGGACTGCCTTTGCTGCATCCCAAAGCGTTTGGATTGATGTATTCATTTTCCATCAATACATTCATTGATGTATTTCATTTTCATTTGTTTCCATATATTTTTAAATTTATTCTCTAATTGTCTGGTTGACCCATTCATTCTTTAGTACTGTGTTCTTTAACCTCCATGCTTTTGGAGGTTTTCCAGACTTTTTCCTCTGGTTGATTTCAAGTTTCATAGCATTGTGGTCTGAAAGTGTGCATGGTATGATCTTAATTCTTTCATACTTATGAAGGGCTGTTTTGTGACACAGTATGTGATCTATCTTGGAGAATGTTCCATGTGCACTCAAGAAGAAAGTATATTCTGTTGCTTTGGGATGCAGAGTTCTAAATATACAACACCCTTCTTCATCTCTTGTTACAGCCTTTAATTTAAAGTCTAGTTTATCTGATCTAAGTATGGCTACTCCAGCTTTCTTTTGACTTCCAGTAGCATGATAGATAGTTCTCCATCCCCTCACTTTCAATCTGAAGGTGTCCCCAGGTCTAAAATGAGTCTCTTGTAGACAGAAAACAGATGGGTCTAGTTTTTTTTTTATCCATTCTGATACCCTATGTCTTTTGGTTGGAGCATTTAGTCCATTTACATTCAGTGTTATTACAGAAAGATATGGTTTAGAGTCATTGTGATGTCTGTAGGTTTCATGCTTGTAGTGGTGTCTCTGGTACTTTGTTGTCCTTGCAACATGTCACTCACAGAGTCCCCCTTAGGATCTCTTGTAGGGCTGGTTTAGTGGTGATTAATTCCCTCAGTTTTTGTTTGGGAAAATCTTTATCTCTCCTTCTATTCTGAATGACAGAATTGTTGGGTAAAGGATTCTTGGCTGCATATTTTTCCTGTTCATCACACTGAAGATTTCCTGCCATTCTTTTCTGGCCTGCCAAGTTTCAGTAGATAGATATGCCACTCCTCTTATGTGTCTACCTTTGTAAGTTAGAGCCTATTTATCCCTAACTGCTTTCAGGATTTTCTTTTTATCCTTGTATTTTGTCAGTTTCACTATGATACATTGTGCAGAAGATCGATTCAAGTTACGTCTGAAGGGAGTTCTTTGCACCTCTTGGATTTCAATGCCTTTTTCCTTCCCCAGATCAGGGAAGTTCTCATCTATGATTTGTTTAAGTACACCTTCAACCCCTTTCTCTCTCTCTTCTTCTTCTGGAATTCCTATGATACAGATATTGTTCTGTTTGATTGCATCACTTAGTTCTCTAATTCTCCCCTTCATACTCCTGGATTTTTTTTATCTCAGCTTCCTCTATTTTTCTCAGCTTCCTCTTTTACCATAATTTTATCTTCTAATTCACCTATTCTCTCCTCTGCCTCTTCAATCCATGCTATGGCCACCTCCATTCTATTTTGCACCTCATTTATAGCATTTTTTAGCTCCTCATGACTATTTCTTAGTCCCTTGATCTCTATAGCAATAGATTCTCTGCTGTCCTCTATGCTTTTTTCAAGCCCAGAGATTAATTTTATGACTATTATTCTAAATTCTTGTTCCGTTATATTGCTTAAATAGTTTTTGAAAAATTATTTAGCTGTCACTACTCCCTGGAGTTTCTTTTGAGGATAAATCTTCTGTTTTGTCATTTTGGGTAGTCCCTGTGGTGATTCCAAACTGCAGGGCACTTCCCCTGTGCTGTCTTGAGTAACTTGTGTTGGTGGGCAGGGTCGCAGTCAGATCAGAAGTCTGCCCCCAGCCCACCACTGGGGCCACAGTCAGACTGGTGTGTACCTTATCTTCCCCTCTCCCAGGGGCAGGACTCATTGTGGAGGGGTGTGGCCCCTGTCTGGGATGCTTGCACAGTGCCAGGCTTGTGGTGCTGCTTCAATGTGATCTGGCCAAGGGCATATTAGCTGGGGTAGATCTGCAAGGTGCATAGGGGCGGACGGGCAAGCTTAGCTCACTTTGCCATCTGTGGTCCCCTGTGGGAGGGGCTCTGCAACACTGGGAGGGAGGCACACCCGTGGGAGGCATAGATCCACAGAAGCACAGTGTTGGGCGTTTGTGTGGTGCAAAGAAGCTCAGTGACGAGAACCGGTTCCCTTTGGAATTTCAGCTGGGGGATGGGAGAGGGGGATGGCACTTGCCAGCACCTTTGTTCCCCCGCCGAGCTGAGCTCTGTCTCCCGGGGCTCAGCAACTCTCCCTCCCTGTGTCCTCTCGCCCTCCCGCTCTCAGAGCAGAGCTGTTGACTTATAACATTCCAAGTGTTAAGTCCGGCTGGCTGTCAGAACTCACGTAGTCTGGCTGCTCCGCTTTTGCAAGCCAGACTCTGGGCTCTACCTTGCTGGGCGGGCTGCCCTTCCACCTCCCCGTCTCCCTCCCTCCAGTCCATGTAGCCCGCACAGCCTCTCCACCCTTCATACCCTCTTCCGTAGGCCTCTTGTCTACACTTGGCTCTAGAGAGTCCATTCTGCTAGGCTCCTGGAAGTTTTCTGGGTTATTTAGGCAGATGTGGGTGGAATCCAAGTGATCAGCAGGACGAGGTGAGACCAGCATCCTCCTATGCATCTTCCCGGGTCTCTCTCATTATTGTGTTCTATTAGGGGAAAAAAAAATGTTTATTTCTAGGGGAGGTAATTTTTGTTCAGAGAAGATTTTGTTCAACCAAAAACCAAACAAACAAACAAACAAACAGAAGAAAAAAAAAAAAAAACTCTGGGCATTTAGATAATCTAGACATCATATTACAACAGTGTTAACATATGAACCTGGTGTTTTTGTACTAGGTTCCTTTAAATAAGGTCACAGAATAAAGCAATGACTGTATGATAGGCTTGATCTTTTAAGCAACCATAACACTTGAGGCAAGCATAGCATAATGTATAGAGTGGTTGAATCACTATTATACATCTGAAACGAATGGAACATTGTGGATCGATTACACTTCAATAAAAACAATAAGGGTAAAAGTCAGATGTATAGGAACACGTGGCACGAATTAGAATGTATAGAGTTTTAGACAAATTACTGATACTGCTTTTGTGCATACTAATAAAAGAAAGTTAAACTCCCTAAGGAAAATCATGGAGTCTTTACAATTCTTCCTCTGTGGTCAGATACCTTAATTTACATTAGGGACCTTTTTGGAAAGTTCTACCATACTTTAGCCATAGTTGTTAATAACCAAAACCCATCACACCACAAATCACTCCTAGAAATAAGGTGATAAAGGTAGTATGGCGGTGGGTAGAAATGTAATGTGTGGAAGAGGGGCTTTTATGAGGTGACCTGCACTTTGCCATTGTCACTTTTATATTTATCACTTTCACCAAGAAGTGGGAAGGATATACAGAGAGTCTGTATATCTGTATATACAAGAGTAAAGTCTGTTTGAAAAATACCAGAACAACCAAAATAAAGAATAGAAAATGTCACAATGGTCTGTTAGACTGAGCTAAGTCAACCCAATGAATTACACTGAATTGCAATCAAGTCAAACAGTAAAAAAGTAATTTTCTGAATTGGCATAAAAGTTGAAACATAAATAAATGGCAAATCTTTAAAAATATATAAAACTAGTAAAGTCGAGGACCAAAGGCTGGGAAATTGCAACTGATCTACAAGTAAGGAAATAGATTGGTATGAGATCCAAACAAACTGCTGAAAAGTTTTTACAGATCCAGATATGGGAAAAGCTTGGGTAGAAGTAGATGACTTTCCTTCCTTCCGTGTCTGCAGCAATAAAAAATAAGAACACAAAAATAACCCTGCTCTCTAATGGAAACTAAGGACAGGTAATATTAAGTTACCACAACATTTGAAGAAGGACAGGACTGAAATTTCTTCTCTATGTATGTAAGAAGTAATTGCAATAAAATTCTGGATTCCATGAGTTCACTAGAGTTTGGGATGGAGGCTGAGATATCTGTGGATATCATGTGGATCCAGGGAATGGAAGCCAGAGGATCAGTGAACTATGGAACCAAAGGATTTAATTTCTTCAGAGTAGATATGTGCTTCCCTGGTGAGCAGGCAGCACTTGGACCAATGCCAGTCAAGCTTGAGGTAAACTGTACCCTCCCCTGTTCCAAGGAATGGACTACACCTAAAAGAAGACATCAGCTATGGCCATTGATGGAGAAAAAGTGGGATGTTCTTGTCCTTTAAATTGTAGGAGGTAGTTTCAAGAATGAGGCTAGGAAAATGTGTGCAGAATAATCCAGTAAACCTGAGATTCAGTAAGTCATGAATTCACAAAGCATAGAATAGCCCCCTGTGGTACCTTTGGAGGCATGACAGTGTTGTTTTTTGTTTGTTTGTTTGTTTGTTTGTTTTTTGTTTTGTTTTGTTTTTTGCTGTTGGGACAGGTGTTAGCACAGAGAGGAAGCCACCAAACAAATTTCAAATTTGACTGGGGGTTGGAGAAATGACAGGAGTTTCTTCTTACAGACTACAGGCTATTCCGTGATACTGAAGATGACAGTAGCAAGAAAGCATATAAGCCTCATGAGAGTTGGTGCCTGGCAGGGGTCATGAATTTCCCCTGCTCAATTTCCTGTGACTCTGGCCCTTTGTACAGGTCCTGGGTTGCTGAATCAGCTCCCCAGCCCCAGATGCAAGAAGAGACATCTGAATGTAAATGTGACATATCAAAGATAATTATCCTTGCTTTGTTTTAGGAGCAGACACTAAATCTTAACAGTTATCTCATTTTAAAAGGATGAATAAAGATGGAAAAAAAATCATATTAAACCAAAGGAAATCTTCTATTATGCCAGAGACAAAACACAACAATAAAAGGCAGAAGTACATATTTTTCAAGAGCTTCACTGTAGGGAAGAGGAGTAAACTTTAAACAGCATCTGCTGTTATCTTAGTCAAATTTATGGAGCATGGATTCTACAAAATGAGAGATAAGATAGGATAGCAGTGTGAGGTGAAAAGTTAATTGAAAGGCAAGCAGAAATGTAAAGCAAATAAGCTAGATAATATAAAGAATGCTATAAAATCAAATATGCATCAACATAATTATAAACAATGCACATTACACATGTCCTTAAAAAGGATACATCAAAAAGCAAATTAGTGATATAATGGACATTATTGTGTGTGTGTGTATTTGGTAGCCTACTCAAAAAGTACCCTTTAAAGTGGGGGGAATAGCTCAACATGAGAAAAGGATAAAGCCCTGCTCCCCCTTAAAGATGGGTCCATATTTCCCCCTTTGTCTCTGCCATATAGTGTGGCCGAAAGTGGTTAAGTTGATAGCATGGCTCAAGAATTTGAATGGAATGCTGTTCCACAGAAAAGTTAGGGAATCTGGGGGAGAGATTTCTAGTTGGTCCGGCATTCGGCAGTATGGCAGCAAAGGTCCTGGAGAGGAAAGCCCCAGTGGACACTCTTGCATGTCCAGGAGCATTGACAACAGTGACCTAGGTGAGTGCCCAGTGACCATGGTGGCCATGCAAGTGTCTAAGTCAGATGGTTTCTGGTGAGGCTCTATCTGTGTTTTGCCTCCATCTGTTTCCACAAACTCTTTGTACTCAGTTATGCCACCCATTCACTGCTACAGGGAGCGATTTGAGTATTTGAATATGCTTTCTCCAAATGCTTTTTTCTGCTGTGTTCTGTGAAAAGTTCATTTCTGTTGTCTACAACCAAGATTTTTGACTGATTCATGAGACTTGGGGGATGAATTCAGAAAGTTACGGAAACACACCGAGAGGAAATAATGTTAGAAATAAAGGAGAAGGAATGGATGTCAAATATTCTTGAAGAGATAAGAAAAAAAACAAGATAGAAATAATAGTCAACAATGCGGTATAACAAAGCCTTTCTACTGAAACGTAATATGGGAATTTATATATTGAAAAAGTTTACAAGGTATCAAAAAGTATTTAAAAGTACTAATATTTATAAACCATTTCTTAAAAGAGTGACTTGTCAACGTGCCTGGGTGGTCCAGTCGGTTAAGCATCCGACTTCGGTTCAGGTCATGATCTTTCCATCTGTGAGTTCAAGCCCCGCATCAGGCTCTGTGCTGACAGCTCAGAGCCTGGAGCCTGCTTCGGATTCTGTGTCTCCGTCTCTCTCGGACCTTCTCTTGCTCACACTCTGTGTTTCAAAAATAAATAAACATTAAAAAAATTTAAAAAAAAGAATGATTTGTCCATGGGTGTGGCTAAAAGGGATAGGAAACAAGTGATTGAATATTTAAATGGGTTCGGAGAACGTTGGATAGAGCCATGATTCACCAGGTTTCTTAACTGCAGGATTTCTCATAGCCTGACATGTTAGTGTGCACCATAGCTCTTTAGGAAGGGTGATACAGTATAATCCACTTATCAAATTATGAAACCATGAAAACTTTTTTTCAAATATATCTCTTGGAAATATTGTATCATGGCACACATCAGCAGATGTTGACACAGATATATCCTGGTGAAACAATGAACTTCCAGTTAACTAATGAGTTCTTAAAGCATGAGGCAAACACACACACATGCACACACACACATAAAATAAGCTCAGAGAGGAAGCATCACCATGATGTTAGACTTCTCTACAACATTATTTCCAGGAAAGCAATGAATTAGATTTTGAGAGCAAAAGTATGTCTCAAAAATGTTCTATCTATCTAGCCAAGTTGTCATTCATATGAGAAAAGTACGTAAGATGTTCAAATTTGACTGGTCTCTGATAGTATAATATGCAATTGTCATCCCATATTTTTGCCTATATTTGAAAGACATGTTCAGTTAATTCTAGATATCCAAAGAAAGATTTTAAGTGATGAAATAAAACCTCAGAATGTTATAGGACTCAATATATGCTACATTAATAAGGAAATTGGCAACATTTTGGTACATCAAGAGAGAGATCACTGACACCTTAAATTTCATGTGCCCTTAGAAAAACCTGATAGTATGATCATGTGGCCATGGCCAGTCAAGATGAATATGGTGAGCATCATATATTATCAATAGTTAACAGCCCATGTGTGACTTCACTGATCCCTAGAAGGTCTAGAAGAAGGCCAAACATGAATGCAATCAGTAATGGTTTGCTGATGCCAAACCTGCAAATCACACCGTACCAGGTGCCGTGGAAAATATAAAATAGGTTGAAGGAAATTTAGGTCCATTCTCCTGAGACCTTTGAAATGTTGGAGGAGTCAGAGGCGGCATACAATCATTGAAACTGCTTTCTCATTTTAATGACATTCTAACTATTTTAAATGATATGAAAATACATAGAGATCTTTCTAAATTAATAAAATAATGATCTTGCAAGGGTTGGAGTGTTGGTTTGTAAGCAGATGGTTTGAGAACAATGCTGTGGGCTCTTCTTCTGGTTTCTAGTGAGTACTCGCTTTTACAGACTCCTGGCCATATGCAGTGGTCTCCCCCAGCTCTGTGTTTTTATCTCCTTTTAACAAGATATGACAGTCATAACAGACTTGTTTATTCAAACTGCTTCGTTGGAGTCATGATTGAATGGAATCAGGTTAGGCAGATAATGGTGTTGTCAACCAGATTGGAAGTCAACAATATCTGGCTTGAGATAATGTAAAGTGTATAGAAATAATTCCTTTTCTCCATTCGAAATGCATTTAATTAGATATTTTGACTACTTTTCTTGCTCTGACTTGGATAATAATGCTATTAAATTCTTATAGTTGTGTAGCACAGATACATAATCTTTTATCTGAAACTTCTGGGATCAAAAGTATTTCAGAATTCAAATATGCACAAAAAATAAATATAAATATAAATACAAACACAAATATAAATATATTATATAAATAGTGTTTTCAAATGGTAATACAGTGTGTATATATTTTATAATGCATCCACTCTGATTAAAAAGTAAATCACAAAAGTATAAATATTACTTAAGTGGGAAAACAATAATAAATGCTACACATAGGTACAAATTTGCCATAAATGTCAAGTAGAGTGAGCTTCTGTTGCCACACACACAAAAAAGTTTTTTTTTATTTTTGAGCTTGATGAACTTCAGAATTTTGCATAAATGGCTGTGGGTCTGTATTGTCTTTTAGAAAACTCTTTCATATTCATAAGTGTACACATACACCTTATTTTATGTGGCAACTGTGTTATCAAGAAATAGTATGTATAGGGGCTCCTGGGTCGTTCAGTCGGTTAGGTGTCCAACTTTGGCTCAGGTCATGATCTCGCAGTTCGTGGATTCGAGCCCCATGTTGGGCTCTGTGCTGACAGCTCAGAGTCTGGAGCCTGCTTCGGATTCTGTGTCTCCCTCTCTCTCTGCCCCTCCCCTGCTCATGCTCTGTCTCTCTCTGGGTCAATCTCTCTCAAAAATAAACATTAAAAAAGATTAAAAAAGAAATAGTATGTGTGTAAAATCTTTTCTTATACATTAAAATGTCAACTCTTTCTTCTCACGTGCAAATGGCATCATCTAACCAGGTATCAGGTGATAGAGATTCTCTCTCTGAGGGTCTTTTAAAACTTATATCTTTTTGCTGGCAGAGTGTTGTTCTAAAATACAAACCTATGCATGAAATTACTCTACGTAAGCTATGTCCATAGCTCCCCATACATTTGAATAGGAAGTAGACCACAAGACCCTTTTGATCCTTGTCTTCATCTCTCATCCTCTTCTGCTGCTGAATCATGACCCTGCTCCCCCTCAGTTTCCCTGTGCTGCATTTCCACAAGCTTCTTTTTCTTCCTGGGTTCCATGATACCACATCTATTCCCACTCATATTTTAGAATGATGTTCCCAATCTTTGTTTGCTTGCCCCACTTCTCAGCTTCCCTAGAATCTTGAAAATACATTTGTAAAAACATTTAAACCATCAGCTAAAGTTTTGTTTTTGCTTCCTCTCAGTTTTACTCGTACTATAGCCGCTAAAAGTTACCTTATGCCAGAAACGATTCTACAGACTTTTTCATTTTATCTATAAGCTAGGTTACAGTTATTAGCTTCCCTGTCCCATTGTGCAGATAGACAAATTGAGACTCAAAGAGCATGTGCAGTTACTGCTTTTGCTCTCTTGTGCTCTCACATGCCATTTAAAGGACTGTCCTTGACGATAAGAAGCCACATGGAGAGAGAGGTCCTGGGGAATAAAAGGACCCAAGAATATGGAAAGGAACAACCAAATCCTACCATGCCGGTCATGCCAGCTGAAATAGGAGATTTGTGCTCCGGCCAATCATGAGGAATTCAGGACTGAGCCAAATGGATCAGAGATAAGACACCCAGCTAAGCTTAGGACCAAATGGAAGATTGTGAAGATATAAATTATGGCCACGGTTTCAAGTCACTGAGTTTTGAGGTGTTTGTATACACATTATAGTAGTTGGTATCAGGAAATGTGCCTGAATAGAAACCTAAAATGTGCCATTGGGTGTGGGACAAGGACGGACATCAGGGCAGGAAGAGTGGTAAAGAATTTGTTCTCTGAGACTGAAGAAAGGGACACTGGTGTTCAATAGTGGAAGAACAATTGGTGAATTTTCTCCTGTGGTAGGGTGGAATATTGAACATGTAATTAACGAGCATATGGAACTGGCTATGGAGATTTCCAGGCACACTACTGAAAGTGGCGGTTGAATTTTTTTTGGATTGCTATTATAAGGCATGTGAAACAGAAATGAACTTATGAAGGAAATGTTTAGTTCTCAAGCAGAATGTAGAAAAAAATCGAGAGATCCAGCATATGTTTGAATTGGAAATAAAGCTGTTTTTCATTTCATGTCAGCCCAGAAGAGATTCCCAAAGTAAGAATTAACCCTGAGGCAAGAACAGAAATTTGAAAACAAAGCCGAAAACTCTTTATTAAGCCCTCTCAAAGATTTAAGAAATGCCTAGTAAAAGTTTACAGCTGAAAAAGAAAAAGTTCATACAAAATAGAAATAATAGTGTGTAACCCCACAGCAGCATCATACATGACCCAAAATAGAATGATTGTTTCCAGAACAATTATAGATGTGACTATTGAGGCATGAAGAAACTACAGCCAGATTTCTAGGAAACCCACATACTTCAAAATAGAGTTGTATTATTGAAAATAGTGTCACACTGAGACAGTTCAAAATAAAAAGAGGTCTTTTCCCCTCAATTTATATGGTCAGAAAGCAGGATGGCAGAACAATGTAGTCATAACTTTAAACTTTTCATGTTTTAAATTTAAAATTTAAAATTTTTCATATTTAAAAAATACTGTCTTAGATTATTCAAGAGGGGAGAGGCAAGAACCAAGTGGAAAAAATGCACTAGAAAAGTACTCCTAGAGAAAAAAAAAAAGAAAAAAAGAAAGAAAAAAGCTCTTCATCAAGGAAAGGATCATACCTGGCTCTTGGAGTAGAGAGATCCGGCAATATGTGTGCTTGACTGAATTTCAGAATTGCTACAAACTGGCGATTACTGTGTTCTCCCACTATTCTTTTTGGGATGTGAATGTCTGATGGTTATCCTGTCTCATCCCATCATTGTGGAGGTGAGGGATGGGGTAGATAACTTAGTTTTCTAGTGTATAGGTTTCTGGATCAAAGGGAGCTATATCCAAGAAGCCTCATCTGTCTATGAGCCAGATTCAGTTCCTGGGATACTGAATTTTGAGTCTAATGGCATCATTGGGTGAAACTTATGGGTACTACGAGTGAATTTTTAATGAAGGAGAAATGTAAATAATTATAGTCAGATAAGGTCTAAAATAGATTGCAAAATATGGCCACAAATTCTCCCCAATCTGGTATGCATGGCCATTTCAATGCAACTTGGCCAGTCCTCCTATCCAGAGGTGGAGTACTGGGTTTCCCACTCCTTGGATGTGGGCTGGTTTTGTGATTTACTTTGACCAATACAATTTAGCAAAAGTGATGTTACACAGTTTCTGAAACCAGACCTTAAGTGACCTTCCACATTGTGTTTTCAATTTCTTGGAATTCTGTCCTAAGACCTTCATGAACAGAAACCAGTGTAATCTATTGAGTATGAGAGGTCACATGAAGAAGAAACCAAGACTCCCAGGCCAACAGCCAGCAGCAACTTTTAGATATGTAAATTAGGTCATCTTTCCAGACTGACCCTCTAGCAGCTGCAGAGTAAGCCAACAGGAATGTTAAGAGGATCCACCTAGCCAGCTGACAGAACTATAAGAATTTTGTTTTGTTTTGTTTGTTTTGTTTTATGTATGGGGAGGCATTATGCACTAGAGGTTAATTCCTGAAAGAAGTGGCATCATTCCCTAGCAGAGAGTCACTGAGGGTTACAAGAGGCATTGCTAGGGAAAGAATAGTATGTGTATGAGCCAACTGTGGAGGTCAAGACTATTACACCATGTTGAGTTCGTTGAATGTTGGTATCTGTGTGAAACGAGCATATGCAGTACCTGAATTAACACTATTTCAAAGTTAACTTTAAAACTTGAATGCGATCATTACTGCCAAGTACTTGGTAAATGGGTACTCACCAAACTCAGTGTCATTTTCATGTGTTCTACGTTTTTTTCAGGACACAGCTAGTCCTTTCATTCTTATGTAAGATTTCACATAGGAAGTATTGTCATCTATAAATATCAAGAACCTTAAGAGACTCTTAAATACAGAGAACAAACTGAGGGTGGATGGGGGGGTGGGGTAGAGAAGAAAATGGGTGATGGGCATTGAGGAGGGCACTTGTTGGAATGAGCACTGGGTGTTGTGTGTAAGCGATTAACCACGGGAATCTACCCCAAAAATCAAGAGCACACTTTACACACTGTATGTTAGGCATTTGACAATAAATTGTATTAAAAAAATAATACTTAAATAAATAAATAAAATAAAAAGAACATCAGAAGATTCTTTACATGTGAAAAAAACCAAGTAACACCTAATGTCAGAAGTACTAGTTTTATTTTCCTAGTTACTTCTGAGGGAGAAAATAAAAATATCAACATTAAAGAAAAGACAAGAGGGGTGCCTGGGTGGCTCAGTCGGTTAAGCCTCCGACTTCAGCTCAGGTCAGATCTCGCAGTCCGTGAGTTCGAGCCCCGCGTCGGGCTCTGGGCTGACGGCTCAGAGCCTGGAGCCTGCTTCCGATTCTGTGTCTCCCTCTCTCTCTGCCCTTCCCCCATTCATGCTCTGTCTCTCTCTGTCTCAAAAATAAATAAAACGTTAAAAAAAAAAATTAAAAAAAAAAAAAGAAAAGAAAAGACAAGAGATAATCCCCCAAGCATATGGGGGACAGTTGGGGACTTTCAGAAACAGACAGTTGTAATGTCACATGATAGAAATTTCTAGCACCAGGTTTTTAGAAAGATATTAGGCACAAAGGATATTACAAAGTTGACAATATCCCTTCAAGATGTCCCTTCAACATGCGTTGGTGCTGGTGATGATTTCATTAAGATGATGTCATCATAATTCTTGTTAAGAAGAAAAATTATTTGAGAAAAAAATTGTCATGGGTGTCTGGGAGGTCCAATCAGTTAAGTGTCTGACTCTTGATTTTGGCTCAGATCATGACTCAGGGTCATGAGACAGAGCCCAGTGTGGTGCTCCACGCTGATAGCACAGAACCGGCTTGTGATTCTTTCTCTCCCTCTCTGTCTGCCCCTCCCATACTCGTGTTTGCTCTCTCTCAAAATAAATAAATAAACTTTAAAAAAAGAAAGAAAACAATTATCAATATATATCAAGACCTAATATTTCACAATTTTCAATTTTGAAATTTGACCGTTTTTATTAAATGTTTTTATTTTATTTGTTTTATTTATTTTTGAGAAAGAGAGTGTGAATGGTGGGGGGTAGGGGGCAGAGAGAGGGAGACTCGGAGTCTGAAGCAGGCTCCAGGCTCTGAACTATCAGCACAGAGCCCAATGTGGGGCTCAAACTCACAAACCAGGAGATCATGACCTGAGCTGAAGTCGGACACTTAACTGATGAGCCACCCAGGCATCCCATAAATTTGACCTTTTTAAATCTCTTTTTACAAAATTTAAATTTAGGGAAACCATTTTGTGTTTGATTTTGCTTATTTGTAAACCTAGGCATAATAGAGAAAAATCAGATCCAATACCAATTCCAAATGTAGTAGAGTGACTACTTCAAACACAGCACACTGATATTAGTAAATTCTGTGCAAACATTACAAACGACATTCACAAGGATTTAATATTATATCCTACTTTTAAAAGGATAAACTTTATTTTAGCATAAATTAAAATATATTAAACTTGTACAGGTAAAGGAACTAAAAAGACATGCCCCTAAAATTAATAATAGATCCTTGTGAATTACAAGATCATCGAGGATTACTTTTTTCTTTATACAGATTTAACAGCATTTAACACATGTCTCTCCTGCAATTAGCTTTTCATTACATTTACTTAATTGAAAGTTAGTAAATCATTCCTAGTCACAATGCCATAATTCAACTGACTTTTACAACAGGAAATGCCCAAGAATCTGGATATATGACCAAACATAAGGAAGACTAGACCTAAGCTTTAGTGGAAATATAACTCCTCTTCTTAGGAGGCAGTATGATATGCAGGAAGTAAGTGTAGAGATTTAAGGAAAATAACGGATATCCCAGTTTGGAAGTTCAAAGACTGGCGTCCAGGATGGTACACGGGGGACTCTAGCATCAGTGGGGAACTCTTATAGATCCAGAAGATAAACTAGTGGAAGCTACTTTCACAAGTGTAGACTAAAAGCAACAAAGACAGCTGCATGGTGGATAATATATGCCATCTTCAAATCTTAAAAGACAGAGACTCTGAGTTTTTCCTCTCTCAACTTTGCACTAATGAGACAGGCTCACACCAAAGCAGGGAATGGATACCAGTGGGATTCTGAAACTCCTTAACACCAGCAAGCTGACCTACAGTTGATTTATCTTGTATTTCAATAGAATGAATGTAAATTAAAAAACTTCTAAGCCTCATATTCTCTCGATTCCCCATGAGCCACTGAATGCATGGACAACTTGAACTGTACCAGAAATGGTGGTTGCCACAAAAATGCCATCTCTCAGTCCCTGGACACAGCATGAGAAAGGGAGGCTCCTTCACGAAGTCCATTTGCCTGGCCCCTTCCTGTCTGAATGTTACCATGTGACCCGCTGATGCATGTGTTTCCTGAACAGAGGCGCTGTGTTATTACCAGCTGTGCCCCTTATCAACCTATCACCACTCAACTATAAATTCATGCTTTTTCCTACTTTGTCATTAAAAACAAGCTGGGTCCTGCAAATATTTCTTTTTATGAGTGTCACAATTTCATGCCTTGTAATAGAAAGGACAGGGGGAATCGTGGGGGAAGAAAGGGTTGTCTCTTCATGGTTCTAGACTAGCCCACGCCCTAGGCTACCACAGAGCATGCGGTCTCCCCTGGACCACCCCTTACAGGTGTAGGCTCCTGCAGGCCACAGCTTTCTTTGGCTTTTAGACATGGCACTCTCTTTCTAGCTCTTCATTCAGGCAGTGACAGCATAGCCAGGAGCCCTAGGTAATGGGAAGTGTATGCTTCAAAGTCCCTTCTTCTCATAGCCTCTCCTAAGGCAGAGAGAAAAAAAAAAACATGTAAAAGTTAGAGGCCTATAATAATAAACAGGCAAATATTTGGTAAAATATATTCCTACTATAACTTGGAGGACCAGATTAGATTAATGGTATTGCCTCCTCATTATAGCCTATTTCTTTTAGATGACCCTATGGTAGCACCTATTAAATGATTTAAGCTCCATAAATAAGGCAAGGAAGGAAAAAAAAAGGGTTTGAGAACTTTGTCTTAGTCTAAGTGGTAACTATTAATGTGGTTCCTGGGATTTTGAACAGAATAGAATGCAAATAGATCAGAAGCCTACATTGTTCCTGAAGGAAAGAGACTATCAAAGAGAGCTTGAGCCACGTGTCAAAATCCTGTGATTTAATGGGAGCATCCTGCCATCATTTAAGAATAGCCATTCCAAGTATACATTCAGTAAGTGAGGAAATAACCACAGACACAGGAGGGATATGCAGATCTACTAGGTATGTGGGTCACTCTTATGAATTTGGGTTAAAACTCCACCACATGCCCCGTTTTAAACCATGGACCACAGTGGCCAGGAGTCAGTGCCCAGGAATTAGTGTCACAGGGCTAGTATCTAGTAATCTCTGAAAAATCTACATATCTCTTCCCCCCAAGACACAGTTTTTCAAGTAATTGGTCATCAATTTCTCAGAAGAAGTTTTGGAGGATGATTTACAGTGACAGAACTGCAGAGTGTTTACTCAAGGGAAATGAGCCTTTCCTTCAATCAAGAAGACTGCAAACTGGGGGCACCTGGGTGGCTCAGTCAGTTAAGCATCCAACTTCGGCTCAGGTCGTGATCTCACAGCTTGTGAGTTTGACCCCCTACATCGGGCCCTGTGCTGACAGCTCAGAGCCTGGAGCCTGCTTTAGATTCTGTGTCTCCCTCTCTCTCTACCCCTCCACTCATGCCCTGTCTCTCTCTCTCTCTCTCTCAAAAAAATAAATAAATGTTAAAAAAATTAAAAAAAAAAAAAAGCAAACTGGCTTAGATTTGAAAATAGGGTGAGAAGGTGCAACTCTCCATCGTGGTGATCGGTTCATGTTTCTGGCCACCAAACAGGATTTTTTTCCTGTTACACAAGGAAACACCCATTTATTTCATTCCTAGGAACATTATCATGAATGAGCTACTGATCTAGATCCTGCAACTAAACATTCTGATAACCATTTGGTACCTGCTGAACATTAGGATAAATGTACCTGCCTCATCTTTAATAATCAAACACTATGATTTGGCCTCTGCTACTCTGGGATTTTATAATTCCCACTGAAATCAGGAAGTTTAATGGTGGTCTTTGCCATCATCATTCCTGGCCAAGACAGGACAGCACCATAGAGCTTTCCCTCACTAGATTTTTCAATGCCTTAGTGAGGATACTGGTCTCTGGGGTGTCTTAGAGGATGAGGTAAAAGAATGCATATGATAAATCCTCTGACATTTCTATCTCATGCATCTGTTAGGGATCTTCTATGTTTGAGAAGGAAGTTCTGACATCTCAAACTCATTATATATCAGTCATTGCTAAGCCAAGTGCAGTCAATTAACCAAATGAAATATAGGAGACATTCCTAAAATCTCTAACAAGTGCACCCCTATAAAAAACCAAACCCAAAACTAAAACCAAAACACAGACAAACAAACAAACAAATAACAAAACAGAACATCTGGGGCGCCTGGGTGGCTCGGTCGGTTAAGCGTCCGACTTCGGCTCAGGTCATGATCTCACGGTCCGTGGGTTCGAGCCCCGCGTCGGGCTCTGTGCTGACAGCTCAGAGCCTGGAGCCTGTTTCAGATTCTGTGTCTCCCTCTCTCTGTGACCCTCCCCCGTTCATGCTCTGTCTCTCTCTGTCTCAAAAATAAATAAACGTTAAAAAAAAAAATTAAAAAAAAAAAAAAAGAACATCTGATTTGGTGTTGTATTCTGTATTCCCTGGTCTAACAGCTTTTGAATGACAATATACACATACCTTGGGTTTCTGCTTAATTAAATTAATGAAACAAAACTGCAAAACTTTGAATGTGTAAGTTACTTCCTACTGAATCAGACTTTGTAATTGACATGTGGAACATGCTAATATATTACCATAGTTGTGGGTCCAATGGCAGCAAAGATTGGTTGGGGTGGGCTCTTGGGGATAATTGATATCTTTATATAAAGCATCTTCCCTAGATAAACTTAATATAAGATTTTAAAGAAAAAGATTAGTTTTCTCACACTGGGTAGGGAAAGGTCCTTCTATGTCAATGAAACCCACAGTGAGGTGTAGCTCCAATATTCTTAGTTTCATATGACTCCAACCAGAAGTCCCCATTCTCTTTTTAATTATTATTTTATTAGAGAGCAAGAAGGAGAGAATCTTAATTAAGCAGGCTTCATGCTCAGTGTGGAGCCTGATGCGGGGCTTGATCCAACAACCCTGGGATCATGACCTGAGCCAAAATCAAGAGTTGGATGCTCAACTGACTGAGCTACTCAGGTGCCCCCAGAAGTCCCTGTTGTAAGTTCTATCTTCTACAGGAAAGACTGGTGAGTCTGTGAATTCAGATTGTGTTATAATTCTATAACCCACACAATCCAATTTTGGTTTTATTTTCAGAAATACTATCTCTGTGGCTATAAGAAAAAAGAGAGAATTTAAGGTTTCATTAGAAGTATTTTCATTCTCTGTGACTTGAGTTGAGAGTCTAATTGCCTTAGCTTGTAATCTCTCTATAGATGCTCCAGAATAATCATAAAAATCTGTCCCATACCAAAGTCTTGTAGTCATGATAATTACTACAAATGAATAGTGGCAGTTCATTGGTCACCCAACAATTTCTTTAGTTCTAATTTATCACAATAACCATGAGTGAAATTTGGGTTAATCATGGGGCCATGATATTCCATGGATTAGAGAGACTCCCATTACCCATTGGCAAGTAGCCAATGTTGTGTTCAAACCCAAAGATACAACCCAACGGATATGCCCAAACCTCGTCTTGAGTTTCCACTTCTCAGTACCCCTGCTGGTGGCAATGTCGGCATCATCTATGGTCCGGTCAGGCGTCGGAAATCATGACAGCTATTTTAACAGAGATAATATAAGATAAAGAACTGCTGATCAGATATAAATTTGGTAACTAGATAACTATAAAGGCTAAAAAGACATAAGACTAAGATATTTTTAGAGGCAGTCACTTCAGGAGGCACCTATTATCCCGAGGGCTGGAGGAACAAAGCAGAATTTGAAAGTATTAAATCTTAGATGACTCGAGAAGGGGTTCCATCACTGTGATGCTGAGAACTGCTGGGCTGATATTTATGCCTCTGAGGGAGGTGCAAGCTGGCTATCCCTGCAAGTGTTGGACGAACGCCAAACTCTGGGATTCAGAAGGAAGAAGGACCAGTCGCTCCTGCAGCTGTGGTGAAGAAACATCTCTGGGGTGCAGATAGGAAAGAACACATTTCTTCTCTCTACTTCTGCCTAGCAGCTTTCCTTCCGTGCCCCTATCGGCAGAAGCTACGCGGGAGCCAGCGGGCAAAGCAGAAGTGTGGCTTGACTAGTGCCAGCATCAGTACCACGAAGCAGAAGGTAGAAGGGTGTGTTTGAAGACGGCACAAGGAAGGAGCTGTATGTCCTCCAAGGAATGCACGCTCCCCAGTGGCACCTTAGAAAGCACTAGAGGAGAGGCAAAGAGTTTTAACCCCGAAGGCCGTGCCAAGGGCATGTGGGGAAACGTGGACAAGGTCATTATTCCCAGAGAGCAGAAGCAGCATCCAAACAAGGACCTTCCCCCATTGGCAGGGCAGGGGTTTTCCAAACACCTGCCCAGCAGGTACTTAGCTCACTGTGGACGCATATAACCGAGGTTTCTTATGCTTCTGTTTACCGAATGGGACTCTTTCCTGCTCGGTGGTGAGGGACAAGATGATGTGTGAAATCACAACCAGAAATGAAGGCAGGGAGCCTGAACTCTGAGCTGGGTATTGCTACTGGATGGGGCTTTGGCTTGTCTTTTGGAGAGGCATGAATGTGTACTAGCTCTGAGAAGGATGTTCACTGATAATGGTCAGAGAGACAGACTAGGCAGAGGTGGAAGACGTCCATCAACATGTGTCCTCGTTGGTATACAGAAATATACAGAAGCTGCCCAGGAACCCCTCTCCTCCATTTGTAGGTGTGGCTATGGGCCATCACTGAGTCAATTAAAGGCTAACAAGTACAAAGAGTTACTCTCCCCCAGGGCAGTTTAAATAGCAGATAAGGTTTTCTCCATATACTCTTGTTCTTACCCTTCTACTAGCCAGGTGAAAACAAAAAAGGAGGACCCTAGTGAATCCTACAGTGATCAGACGGAAGAGGTCTAGATCCCCTAATTATCTCAGACCAGGAACACCAACACAGGATTGTTTTGTAGGCAGGAAACAAATGTCTGTTATGTTAAGCCACGAAAATGCTGGACTTCCGGCTGGTTAGAGATATAGTTGCCCTACAGAGTTTAGAAATCTGTGGCAACTTGCCCATTACCTTTATTCACACAGGGGTGACTGACGTGATACAATGGTAAACAAAGTTGCCAGGAAGAATCTTTTCAGAGAAAAAGGAAGACTGGTTAGAGATGTTTTTATTCAGAGATGAACAAACAATACAGACAAACCACAGGAGCTGTAAAAATCACTTCAAAAAAAAAAAGAAAACTGGAAAAATTGGTATTTTCAGAGAACATGCAGAGTTTGGGACAACTCAGCTCTAGGAAAGAATAGAACTTTAGGCAAAATTACTTTGTTTTCTAAAGGAAAATGACAGAAGTGTTAACACTATGTAACTATAGATAAAAGTTATGATGTTAAGAATGTAGACTAAGGGGCACCTGAGTGGCTTCATTGGTTAAGCATCCAATTTTTGATTAGTTCAGGTCACATCTCATGGTTCGTAGGATCCAGTCTACTGTTGGGCTCTGTGCTGACAGCAAAGCCTGCTTAGGATTCTCTCTCTCCCTCTCTCTCGGCCCTGCAGCCCCCTGACAAAACCAACCAACCAACCAACCAACAAACAAACAAACAAACAGAATGTGGACTAAAAATGTATCTATGCGAGCAAATAGACCAATTCACATATACAGGTAATATGATCACAGAATTTAATATATCAGAACTAGTGATTTCAAAAAAAGTATTGCAAGGAAAACAGACAATAGCAAGTAAAATTTATAAGGTTTGATTTCCCAAACAGAAAACATAATAATGAACAAAGCAATTTCCCGAAATAAAGTAGGAGGAAAATTTTTGTGCTAAAGGAATTTGTTGATTAACATTGTCTAGTAATTCTCTAGTATAAGTATGAGTAACATGTATGAGGTTATATTTTTGAGTAAGTATTTAATTTTAAGCATAATGAAAAAAATCCTACAAACATTGAGATTGGACTAAAGTCCAAAGGGGGAAAAATAGGCTGTTCTCAGACTTCTACTCAATTAAACCGTGTTCAAATTCCAGAATAAAGTATAATAGAATCTATAGCTTTGAAGAGATATCTGTTAATATTTACTTCCACATGCAGTTAAGTTGTTGCACATGTGTGAATCCCAAGCAAGACATCAGACATGAAAAGATTCAATAGCTTTATTACCACTGATATTTAATGGAGGAAAACAAATAAACAAGCACTTCAAGCTTGACCAAGGAATCTATTCATAGGAAACATGAATTTGCATGTGAAATAACTTATAGAGAACATGTTGTCCATTTAAAAATGAAATCAAGTTTATATCAACTATGATACATTATAATACATAGTATGAAAGCACTATAATTCTTCAAATGATAGCTATGTGACATAAAAATAATGTAAAAATTCTTCCTTTGGAGAAAAACCCTTGTCACTAAGAGTTGTGGGTGGTGGACTGGGTGGAAGGAACGGTAACATGTTAATGTCTTCATCTTTCATGATGGCAAGTAAACCACTACTGTTCCGCTTCTGAAACTGATTCATGTAGAAATATAAATGTAAAAGCTCTTCGTCAGAAAAGTGTATCTATTTTAATTTTGGAAAAAAAGTGCTTTGGTTACATAGTTGCCAGATTTTGTGAGGAAACGTTGAACTACCTTCTTTTAGAATGGAGTTTTGATAATATCTTCAGAACCGTACTTTTCTCTTACAAATCAGTGAATCTACAGATATGGCTGGACTTGCCCATTTGTTTGTATTTATCTGGTAAGGGCACGAACTAAGCAGCCAGGAAGATCTTGTTTTATATGAATGTTTGGCACCAAGCACAAATGAAACTGAAATATTCACAGTGTTGAGTAATGTATTTAAATTTCTTACATTTTAAAGTATATTTATTTATTTTGAGAGAGAAAGAGAGTACAATGGGGGAAGGCCATAGAGATGGAGACAGAGAATCCCAAACAGGCTCCACACTGACAGCACGATGTGTGGCTTAAACTCGTGTACCGTGAGATCATGACCCGAGCGGAAACCGAGAGTCGGATGCTTAACTGACTAAGCCACCTAAGTGCCCCCAAATTTCTTCATTTTACTTTAACCTCATGGAAGAACTGTGTTTACTTTTGCAATCATGATACAAAAGCAATGATGGGTAACACTGTGATGCCTTAGCAAAAATCAAGGTAGTGGCACCCAAATGTACTACTGGTCATTATATTTTTCACTGATTGGCACTTGCAAGTAAAAAAAAAGTCAATTTTACTTAGGAATATCTGTTTGCTTGGATCTCCTTGAGGACTAAGGATAATGAAATTTGGTCCCTGCTTTCTCGTCTGGAACGTTCAGGGGGAGCTAGAGGGATTTCACTTGAGGGTGGTTTGGAGGCCTCCCTTTGTTACATTATTTCATAATATAGAGATTTGGGGAGGGAGAGGGATTCAGGGATGAACAAACACACTGCCACCTTCCCAGAAGTTAGTTGGTAAAAATGTAAATAAGTAGATATATTAATCTCTTCTTGGAAGGCTAATTTTTAGAATAATTTCCAAACATATTATTGTTCTTCGCAAGTGGACTTTCCATTTGTTTGTTGTTGCTTTATTGATTTTTTATTAATTTTATTTACTCTTATCTTTCTCCCACTATAATGTAAAGCTCATGAGAATGGCACTGATGTCTATGTTCTGTTTGTTACCCTGGTGCTTAGAATAATGACGGGTGCATAGTAGGCACTCAACAAATAAATGTAAAACGAATGATTTTCATTTTTATGCTCCAAAAAAAAAAAGAATTGTGTTTTTATATATAGTATGACAAATATTCTTATTTTTACTTACTTACTTATTTGTTTATTTATTTATTTATTTATTTATTTATATTTAGATGAGATTAGTTGATTGTAACAAAATGCATGATAGCCTCAAATTTCCCTTTTTCACAAGTTTTGTGGAACTCTCTTAAGGCCCTTTCCCTCTCCTTGAACAATACTGCTGCAGCAAAGATGATCTCACTGACAAGTATTTAGGTAATTACACTTTTGTAGTGGCTCTTTTCCATCTCTTGATGCCTTGCATTGATTTTACAAGTTTTTGTATCTGGCTTCACTGAAGTACAGTCTCATAACACAGCAACTGGAAAGATGTTAAAGAAGTGTAAACATTAGAGACGTGTCTTATGTGTCCTGTTAAGCTTGCCTCTTGGTCATTTAAGCCTTCAGCACACCTTGGGACCCCATTTTTGTCCTTTCTTCAAAGTCTCAGAAAGAGCATGTGTTTTGAATTTTCAGTTTCTTTTTCTTTTTTTTTTTTTTTTTGCTTCAATCAACAATCCACTCCCATCTTTCTTTATATTCGTCCCAATTGCTGTCATTCTTTCCTGGTAACCCCTGGATCGTTTGCATGAGTTTAGGCTCTATGTGACTTTGTAGTGCTGGAAAGTACACTTTCATCAGCCTGGACTAGCATAGTTCTTCTGAAGAACTCCTCCCTCAACAAAAACAAAGGAAGAAAGAGAGACACCCAGAGAGAAAGAGAGAGAGGAGAGGAGGGAGGAAAGAAGGGAGGAAATGGGCGGGGGGAAGGAATCTGACATCGTTCTTGTAGTTTCATAGATCCCTAAGGCTTTGTTAATTTGTTCCAGACTATTTCCACCTTGTATTTCAGAATGTGTAATTGCCATTGTTCTATCTTCCGGTTCACTGATTCTTTCCTCTGTCCTCTACAATTTGCTGTTGAGGCTATGTAGCTATTTTATTTTGGTTATTTCAATTTTTAATCCTAAAATGTCTACTTTTGTGTCTATGTCTATATCTATATCTATATCTATATCTATATCTATATCTATATCTATCTATCTATGTTGATCTAACTTCTATGTATTTTCTAAACTTTCTATTTATTTGCTGACACTTAAACATTTTCATTTGTTTCAAGTATGTCTGGAACATCTCATTACAACATTAGATGGTGGCTGTGTTCTTTTTATTTAAGTTTATTTACTTATTTTGAGAGAGACAGAAAAAAAAGCACAAGTAGGGGAGTGGCAGAGAGAGAGAGAGAGAGAGAGAGAGACGAGAGAATCTCAAGCAGGCTCCACACTCAGCACAGAGCCCAAAGTGGGGCTTAAACTCATGAACTATGAGATCATGACCTGAGCTGAAATCAAGAGATGCTCAACTGACTGAGCCACCCAGGCATCCCATGATGGTGACTGCTTTAAAATACTGTCAGATAATCCAAGTGTCTGTGTCATCTCAGTGACAGCATCTTAACATTATCTTTTCTCCTTTAAGATCTTCCTGGTTCTTGGCATAATACGTGATATTTTTCTGAAACCTGGGCATTAGGGGCATTGTTGTTTAAGGTGGAATCTATTAATATATTATGTTTTAGGAGGAGTCCTCTGTCAGCGTTCAAGTACGTTTAGGGGAGTTTCCACCTCGTTTCCAGGCAAGTGGTGAATTTCCAGATTTTATAATTAGCTTCCATTGACATCAGGAAGTGGCCTCCTCACCACTTCTGAATGACAGCAGGGGTTCAGGCATCTCACTGTGCCTCCCTCTTGGCTCAAAAGGTCATGGACTCCTTGTTACCACCCACCAAATGATTTTCCCTGACATCGTTGAGGTGTGACCTTGTTACCACTGAAATGTGGTATAAATCATTCCTTTTCTTTGGCTTCCTCTCACACCACCTTAGTGAGGTGGATGAAGGTGATATCACTAGTTATGTGTTATGTGTGGAGATAGACATTCAGCATCCCCACATGGTCTCTCCTGACAATGCAGAGTGGTTGGTCTCACTTCTGAGTGGTGGTGAAAGTCCTGGGGCTCCAGTAGGTTTCTCTTGGAACGACCCCTACAAGGACCTGGAAACACACCTCAATATTACCATTTAGGGCTCCTCAACTAGTTTCCATAGACACTGGCGGGAGAGGTGTCTCATTACAACTTGGCAAGGGTGGGAATCCAGGTTCCCCCTTTGACTTGGCTAGTATGAGTAAGGTGAAGGCCACATTTGTATATGTGTGACTGTATGTGGGTAACACTTGACTGGGCTAGAGTGTTCATTGTCTAAAAATTTTCTTCCCCTTTCCTGGTCTTTTGGCTGCAGAGAGCAAACTCCAGGTGGAAGGAAGTCTTCCTTTTTTTGTTATCTGTGCCACGGGGTTTCCAGGTTGCCAGCGTCTCCAGTATCCAATGTAGGATATTAAGGATGATGGATGAACAAGAAACCTCACTGTTATGTGGTTACCTGACTCCCAAGGTCTCTAGAAAACCAGCTTCTTTCTCTCTACCTATTTGTTTTATATATCATTCCATGGGTCTTTGTTGTACTTAGTGGGGGAAAGAGAGAAAGTACATTTGGTGCATGTCCCCAGAAGCGGAAGTCTCTGATTTTTAAAAATTAAATTAACATTATTTTCTTTAGAGAGGGCTTGTAGTTATTATGAACATTTTTATAATTTGTAATATATAATGTTCTAATTTAGGTTTTGTAAATTCTGCAGCAGTGGTTTTGATTTCCTGTTTGCTTAAAATAAGCTACTTAGGATTTTTCATTTGTCTGTTTATTTTTTCCAAATAGTTGGGAGTTTGGGGCCATTGACACTCCACCAGTTAAATGCACACTGATAATCAAATTGGTATGCTATTATGCCCCTTATGAGAAAGAAAAAAATAATAAAATAGATAGGATATAGCAGTTCTAACGTTAAATTATTTTGAGAAATTAATATGTGGATATAATAAGCTGTGTTATAATATTATTCCTAAAATATATATTTTTAATTTTTTAATGTTTATTTTTGAGAGAGAGAGAGAGCACAAATGGGGGGTGGGGGGGGAAAGAGGGTGAGACACAGAATCTGAAGCAGGCTCCAGGCTCTAAGCTGTCAGCACAGAGCTCAATGCAGGGCTCAAATTCATGAGCTATGAGACCATGACCTGAGCCAGAGTCAGATGCTTAACTGACTGAGCCATCTAGGTGCCCACCTAATATAATTTCTTAAACTAATATAGGGCAGGTTATTTGCACTAAACCTCAACCAAAAGCAACTAAAAAGCTAAACACCTCAGGCCACTTCAAGGACGTTAGCCAACTGGAGACCCATTCATAGTAGGCTGAAGACACAAGGAGACAGTAACATAAGGGTAAAGATGAACCCATGTAAACTTCCCTCCACTACATCACAAGGATTAGAAAGCATACATACTATGGCCCAGAATCAGATAGGAGGGAAGCAGCGATTCTGAGATCTTATAACAGCAATCTAGCCCCATGTGCTCCCCACCTCCCCCAAAAAAACAACCAGCCAACCAAACAAACAAAAAACAATAAAAATCCAAAACAAAACCAAAATCCAAAAAAATAAAGCCAAGGATTTAGTTTAAAATATTCCAAGTGGTAGTTCTACTAGGTGCTTGTTAAAAGAATCCTCAAATTGTCCATTTAGTTTCAGTGCCTCAGATAGTTTATAGATTATAGATACTATTTTATAAGAAGGAACTTTCATCCTAGGCCCCGATCCACACAAATAATCTTTTGAGAATGAGGACACGTGGGACAAAACCAAACCAAAACAAACAAACAAACCTAAGCAGACACAGGAAAGATGCTATGAGAGAGAATAGAGCGAATTAACACATACAGACCTACACACACATATACAGAAGAATGAGTGTTGCAGACACACGGGTTATGAAACAAGTATGTTTACTGTTTAGAGAAATGAAAAAAAAAGGAAGTCTTAAGAAAATTTCCCCAGGGAGGGGGAAACAATAAAATGTGACCAGGTAACTCTGAAAACAAAAATCCAATTGATGTTTTTGAAAAGTGTAATGGCCAACATTTAAAACCCAGTGGATAGGTTGAAGAGCAGAATAGATAATCCTCAAGAGAGAATTTCTGAAGATAAGTCAGAAGAATCTTGAGGGATGAATCACAGAGATAAAAAGTTAGGATAAAGATTCAGAAACATGGAGGAGCAAGGGTAAAATGATTGGGGTAGAGAAAGAACTGGATAGAGGCCATATCTGAATATACAACGGGACAAAGTTTTCTAGAAGTAATACAAGAAATTAATCTAAAGTTTCAATTAGCACAACCCACTCCAACCAGGAAAAATATAAAGAATGAGGCACATCTAGGGTCGGACAAAAAAAAAGCAAACAAGCAAACATAAACAACAGTAAAGACAGAAAATTGAAACTAGAGCTACAGATTAAAACAAAAACAAACAAGAAACAAAAAACAAACAAACAAACAAAAAAACCCCACAAACATTTTAACCTTATGATAGAATACCAGCATTGATGGGAGCTAGCAGGTAATAGAAAAATATCTTTACTTACAAAGAACTGCCAACATAGGATTTTATATGCAGGGAAAACTGTCTTTATGATAACTGACAAATGAAAGACATTTTTCAACCAAGAAAACTAAAGGGTTTGAGAACATCAGATCGTTAGTAAGCATCAATAAGATTCTTGAGACAGAAGGAATGCGATCCCAAGTGCACAATGAATGAGGTAAAAATAAATAACCATTTGGAAAAAAACTAAACTTATGATTAAATCTTAATAAATATTGAGTGGATTAAGCAGTAAAAATAATGTCATGTGGAGTGTTTTAAAGAATCAAATAAAATAATGAAGATATCATGGGCATAATAACAGAATTTGGAAGTAAGGCAAATATAATCATTTAAGATCCTTAATCTGTCTGGAGGATGTTTAAAAAGCATTGGTTAAACTAGACACAGGTAATTTAAATATGTGTGTTGAATATTCTAAGACAACCTCTGAAAATATATAGCATATAATCTCCAAATTTGTAAAGGGGAAAAAGAGTGGTAAAACATTTAATGCAAGAAAGAAGTCAACAAAGAAGATAAGAAACATGGAAAATTTGAAATGTATAGAACAAATGTTATAAAATGTTATGCTTACTGTTTATATTAATCAATAATGACAGTGTAGTTGACCTTGAATAATGACCTTGAATAATGTTAAGGACGACAACACCCTGCACAGTCAGAAATCTGCGAATAATTTTTGACTCCTCCAAAACTTAACTTTTAATAGCCTACTATTGATTGGAAGCCTTACTGATAACATAAATAATCAATTAACACATATTTTGTATATTTATGTATTATATTATGTATTCTTACAATAAAGTAAGTTACAGAAAATTTTGTTAAGAAAATTATAGGGAAGAGAAAATACACTTACAGTATTGTACTAAAAATTCTGCATGAATGGACTCATGCAATTCTAGGGTCAACTGTAAATGTGAATTATGCAATAAATAGCAAAGATTAGATTTTTGAAATGCTACCTGTGTGCTATTTAAAAGAGATATATCTTAAAAAGGCTGAAATTTTGAATGAAAAGAGTTGAGAAAAGATAAATTGTGCATCTATGAACCAGGAGAAACCTAAATAGCTTTAGTAACACAAATAAAATAAACTTTAACATGAAAAAGTAACACTAGACACAAAATTTTTCACTTTTTAATAAACATTGACTTAATAAAAATATTCAAATTTTAATTTATACTTACTTAATCATAGAGTCATAAAATTTTAATCCAATACTGAACAAAACTGCAAGGGGAAACAGACAAATTTATTACCATAGTGGAGTTCATTAAACTCCTTTTAGTAACACACGGACTGAGCATAAAATCATCACCTGGAATAAAAACATCAATATGGAAGGCAAAATTAGAGTTGACCTACTGTATGTGGATCCATGTGGGTCAATTTACTCAAAACTGAGTCCTTTAGGTGGGCTGTCCATAGATACAATTGATCTTCTGCAGAGTTCCATGAAAATAAATTACAGTTGAACTTGTAAAGCAATTGATCTTGGCAGAGTTCTAAGGTCAGTGGTCAAGCCATTGGTTCAAGACATCAAAGAGTTATAAAAGCAAGGCTTGAACTCCAGCTTCTTGATTACGTGAGGGATGATGTAACCATGGATGCTTAGGTGGTAGCACAGAACTCGGAGCCAAGGTTAGCTGCCTTGTATTGAAGGTCTACCAACTGGAACTTCATCTCTTGATTATTTATCAGTAATGCAGCCCCAAACCCCTACACAATTGAATATAATAATAGATATAGATATAATATCAATTTCCTTTATGTAGTCTGACATCTGGCCTCAGTAGATCCCTATGAACTGACCCTTGAATCTGGTAAGCAAAGAGAATTATGCATATTTGTTATCTGTTGCTTCTGTACCTAAAATACTTGTTGCCCAGAAGAAGTACAGGGGGTGTTACCTTCCCATTTGCTCTTGCTTCTCGAAAATGTGAAGAAAACACATTACTTTCAAGCATGAACATTTACAAAAATTAACTATTGCATTGGTCATAAGGCAAGTCTCAGTAAATTTCAACTAATGGAAATCATACAGAGCATATTCTCTGATCACAATGAAACAAAAAAATTTCAAAAACTAAAAAATAACCAGGAAGATTCATATATTTGGAAATTCTATTTATTTATTTATTTATTTATTTATTTATTTTTTCAATATATGAAATTTATTGTCAAATTGGTTTCCATACAACACCCAGTGCTCATCACAAAAGGTGCCCTCCTCAATACCCATCACCCACCCTCCCCTGCCTCGCACCCCCCATCAACCCTCAGTTTCTTCTCAGTTTTTAAGAGCCTCTTATGCTTTGGCTCTCTCCCACTCTAACCTCTTTTTTTTTTTTTCCTTCCCTTCCCCCATGGGTTTCTGTTAAGTTTCTCAGGATCCACATAAGAGTGAAAACATATGGTATCTGTCATTCTCTGTATGGCTTATCTCACTTAGCATCACACTCTCCAGTTCCTTCCACGTTGCTACAAAGGGCCATATTTTATTCTATCTCATTGCCACGTAGTACTCCATTGTGTACATAAACCACAATTTCTTTATCCATTCATCAACTGATGGACATTTAGGCTCTTTCCATCATTTGGCTATTGTTGAGAGTGTTGCTATAAACATTGGGGTACTAGTGCCCCTATGCATCAGTACTCCTGTATCCCTTGGGTAAATTCCTAGCAGTGCTATTGCTGGGTCATAAGGTAGGTCTATTTTTAATTTTCTGAGGAAACTCCACACTGTTTTCCAGAGTGGCTGCACCAGTTTTCATTCCCACCAACATTGCAAGAGGGTTCCCGTTTCTCCACATCCTCTCCAGCATCTATAGTTTCCTGATTCGTTCATTTTGGCCACTCTGACTGGCATGAGGTGATATCTGAGTGTGGTTTTGATTTGTATTTCCCTGATGAGGAGCGACGTTGAGCATCTTTTCATGTGCCTGTTGGCCATCCGGATGTCTTCTTTAGAGAAGTGTCTATTCATGTTTTCTGCCCTTTTCTTCACTGGGTTATTTGTTTTTCGGGTGTGGAGTTTGGTGAGCTCTTTATAGATTTTGGATACTAGCCCTTTGTCCGATATGTCATTTGCAAATATCTGTTCCCATTCCGTTGCTTGCCTTTTACTTTTGTTAGTTGTTTCCTTTGCTGTGCAGAAGCTTTTTATCTTCATAAGGTCCCAGTAATTCATTTTTGCTTTTAATTCCCTTGCCTTTGGGGATGTGTCGAGTAAGAGATTGCTACGGCTGAGGTCAGAGAGGTCTTTTCCTGCTTTCTCCTCTAGGGTTTTGATGGTTTCCTGTCTCACATTCAGGTCCTTTATCCATTTTGAGTTTATTTTTGTGAATGGTGTGAGAAAGTGATCTAGTTTCAACCTTCTGCATGTTGCTGTCCAGTTCTCCCAGCACCATTTGTTAAAGAGACTGTCTTTTCTCCATTGGATGTTCTTTCCTGCTTTGTCAAAGATGAGTTGGCCATATGTTTGTGGGTCTAGTTCTGGGGTTTCTATTCTATTCCATTGGTCTATGTGTCTGTTTTTGTGCCAATACCATGCTGTCTTGATGATGACAGCTTTGTAGTAGAGGCTAAAGTCTGGGATTGTGATGCCTCCTGCTTTGGTCTTCTTCTTCAAAATTACTTTGGCTATTCGGGGCCTTTTGTGGTTCCATATGAATTTTAAGATTGTTTGTTCTAGTTTTGAGAAGAATGCTGGTGCGATTTTGATTGGGATTGCATTGAATGTGTAGATAGCTTTGGGTAGTATTGACGTTTTGACAATATTTATTCTTCCAATCCATGAGCAGTGAATGTCTTTCCATTTCTTTATATCTTCTTCAATTTCCTCCATAAGCTTTCTATAGTTTTCACATACAGATCTTTTATATCTTTGGTTAGATTTATTCCTAGGTATTTTATGCTTCTTGGTGCAATTGTGAATGGGATCAGTTTCTTTATTTGTCTTTCTGTTGCTTCATTGTTAGTGTATAAGAATGCAACTGATTTCTGTACATTGATTTTGTATCCTGCAACTTTGCTGAATTCATGTATCAGTTCTAGCAGACTTTTGGTGGAGTCTATCAGATTTTCCATGTATAGTATCATGTCATCTGCAAAAAGTGAAAACTTGACTTCATCTTTGCCAGTTTTGATGCCTTTGATTTCCTTTTGTTGTCTGATTGCTGATGCTAGAACCTCCAACACTATGTTAAACAACAGTGGTGAGAGTCGGCATCCCTGTCGTGTTCCTGATCTCAAGGAAAAAGCTCTCAGTTTTTCCCCGTTGAGGATGATGTTAGCTGTGGGCTTTTCATAAATGGCTTTTATGATTTGTAAGTATGTTCCTTCTATCCGGACTTTCTCAAGGGTTTTTATTAAGAAAGCGTGTTGAATTTTGTTAAATGTCTTTTCTGCTTCGATTGATAGGATCGTATGGTTCTTATCTTTTCTTTTATTAATGTGATGTATCACATTGATTGATTTGCGAAGTTGAACCAGCCATGCATCCCAGGAATGAATCCCACTTGATCATGGTGAATAATTCTTTTTATATGCTGTTGAATTCGATTTGTTAGTATCTTATTGAGAATCTTTGCACCCATATTCATCAGGGATATGGCCTGAAGTTCTCTTTTCTTACTGGGTCTCTGGTTTAGGAATCAAAGTAATACTGGCTTCATAGAATGAGTCTGGAAGTTTTCCTTCCTTTTCTATTTTTTGGAATAGCTTGAGAAGGATAGGTAATATCTCTGCTTTAAACGTTCGGTAGAACACCCCTGGGAAGCCATCTGGTCCTGGACTCTTATTTTTTGGGAGATTTTTGATGACTGATTCAATTTCTTTGCTGGTTATGGGTCTGTTCAAGCTTTCTATTTCCTCCTGATTGAGTTTTGGAAGCGTGTGGGTGTTTAGGAATTTGTCCAATTCTTCCAGGTTGTCCAGTTTGTTGGCATATAATTTTTCATAGTATTCCCTGATAATTGCTTGTATCTCTGAGGGATTGGTTGTAATAATTCCATTTTCATTCATGATTTTACCTATTTGGGTCATCTCCCTTTTCTTTCTGAGAAGCCTGGCTAGAGGTTTATCAGTTTTGTTTATTTTTTCAAAAAACCAACTCTTGGTTTCTTTGATCTGCTCTATATTGATTCTATACTGTTTTTTTTTTTTTTTTAGATTCTATATTGTTTATTTCTGCTCTGATCTTTATTATTTCTCTTCTTCTGCTGGGTTTAGGCTGCCTTTGCTGTTCTGCTTCTATTTCCATTAGGTGTGCTGTTAGATTTTGTATTTGGGATTTTTCTTGTTTCTTGAGATAGGCCTGGATTGCAATGTGTTTTCCTCTCCGGACTGCCTTCCCTGCATCCCAAAGCGTTTGGATTGTTGTATTTTCACTTTCATTTGTTTCCATATATTTTTTTAATTTCTTCTCTAATTGCCTGGTTGACTCATTTATTCTTTAGTAGGGTGTTCTTTAACCTCCATGCTTTTGGAGGTTTTCCAGACGTTTTCCTGTGGTTGATTTCAAGCTTCATAGCATTGTGGTCTGAAAGTATGCATGGTATGATTTCAATTCTTGTATACTTATGAAGGGCTGTTTTGTGACCCAGTATGTGATCTATCTTGGAGAATGTTCCATGTGCACTCAAGAAGAAAGTATATTCTGTTGCTTGGGATGCAGAGTTCCAAATATATCTGCCAAGTCTATCTGATCCAATGTATCATTCAGGGCCCTTGTTTCTTTATTGACCATGTGTCTAGATGATCTATCCATTTCTGTAAGTGGAGTGTTAAAGTCCCCTGAAATTACCACATTCTTATCAATAAGGTTGCTTATGTTTGTGAGTAATTGTTTTATATATTTGGGGGCTCCCGTATTCAGTGCATAGACATTTATAATTGTTAGCTCTTCCTGATGGATAGACCCTGTGATTATTATATAATGCCCTTCTTCATCTCTTGTTCCAGCCTTTAATTTAAAGTCTAGTTTGTCTGATATAAGTATGGCTACTCCAGCTTTCTTTTGACTTCCAGTAGCATGATAAATAGTTTTCCATCCCCTCACTCTCAATCTGAAGGTGTCCTCAGGTCTAAAATGAGTCTCTTGTAGACAGCAAATAAATGGGTGTTGGTTTTTTTATCCATTCTGATACCCTATGTCTTTTGGTTGGCACATTTAGTCCATTTACATTCAGTGTTATTATAGAAAGATAAGGGTCTAGAGTCATTGTGATGTCCATAGGTTTCATGCTTGTAGGGATGTCTCTGGTACTTTGTCTCACAGGATCCCCCTTAGAATCTCTTGTAGGGCTGGTTTCGTGGGGACAAATTCCTTCAGTTTTTGTTTGTTTGGGAAGACCTTTATCTCTCCTTCTATTCTAAATGACAGACTTGCTGGATAAAGGATTCTTGGCTGCATATATATATATATATTTTTTTTTCTGTTCAGCACATTGAAGATCTCTTGCCATTCCTTTCTGGCCTGCCAAGTTTCCGTAGAGAGATCGGTCACAAGTCTTGTTGGTCTCCCTTTATGTGTTAGAGCACGTTTATCTCTGGCTGCTTTCAGAATTTTCTCTTTATCTTTGTATTTTGCCAGTTTCACTATGATAGGTCATGCAGATGATCGATTCAAGTTACATCTGAAGGGAGTTCTCTGTGCCTCTTGGATTTCAATGCCTTTTTCCTTCCCCAGATCAGGGAAGTTCTCAGCTATTATTTCCTCAAGTACACCTTCAGCACCTTTCCCTCTCTCTTCCTCCTCTGGAATACCAATTATGCGTAGATTATTTCTCTTTAGTGCATCACTCAGTTCTCTAATTTTCCCCTCATACTTCTGGATTTTTTATCTCTCTTTTTCTCAGCTTCTTCTTTTTCCACAATTTTATCTTCTAGTTCACTTATTCTCTCCTCTGCCTCTTCAATCCGAGCTGTAGTTGTCTCCATTTTATTTTGCAACTCATTGATAGCATTTTTTAGCTCCTCCTGGCTGTTCCTTAGTCCCTTGATCTCTGTAGCAAGAGATTCTCTGCTGTCCTCTATACTGTTTTCAAGCCCAGCGATTAATTTTATGACTATTATTCTAAATTCACTTTCTGTTATATTGTTTAAATCCTTTTTGATCAGTTCGTTAGCTGTTGTTATTTCCTGGATGTTTTTCTGAGGGGAATTCTTCCGTTTTGTCATTTTGGATAGTCCCTGGAGTGGTGCGGGACTGTGGGGCACTTCCGCTGTGTTGTCTTGAATAACTTGTGTTGGTGGGCGGGGCCACAGTCAGACCTGATATCTGCCCCAGCCCACTGCTGGGGCCACAGTCAGACTGGTGTGTGCCTTCTCTTCCCCTTTCCTAGGGGCAGGATTCACTGTGGGGTGGCTTGGCCGTCTGGGTTACTTGCACACTGCCAGGCCTGTGGTGCTGGGGATCTGGCGTATTAGCTGGGGTGGGTAGGCAAGGTGCACGGGGGCAGGAGGGGTAGGCTCAGCTCACTCTTCCTTTGGTGATCCACTTCAGGAGGGGCCCTGTGGCAGCGGGAGGGTGTCAGACCCGCTGCTGGAGGGGTGGCTCATCAGAAGCACAGCCTTGGGTGTTTGCGCGGAGCAAGCAAGTTCCCTGGCAGGAACTGGTTCCCTTTGGGATTTTGGCTGGGGGATGGGCGAGGGAGATGGCACTGGCGAGCATCTTTGTTCCCTGCCAAGCTGAGCTCTGTCCTCCCGGGGCTCAGCAACTCTCCCTCCTGTTGTCCTCCAGCCTTCCCGCTTTCCGAGCAGAGCTGTTAGCTTATAACCTTCCAGATGTCAAGTCCCGCTTGCCGTGGGAACACATTCCGTCTGGCCCCTCCGCTTTTGCCAGCCAGAGTCAGGGGCTCTGCTTGGCCGGCAGGCTGTCCCTCTGCCCTGGCTCCCTCCCGCCAGTCCGTGCAGCGGGCACCGCCTCTCTGCCCTTCCTACCCTCTTCACTGGGCCTCTCATCTGCGCTTGGCTCCGAAGACTCTGTTCTGCTAGTCTTCTGGTGGTTTTCTGGGTTATTTAGGCAGGTGTAGGTGGAATCTAAGTGATCAGCAGGACGCGGTGAGCCCAGCGTCCTCCTATGCCACCATCTTCCCTAGAATCTCTATTTTTGGAAATTTTAAAACACAATTCTAAATAAATGATATATAAAAGATAAATTTTGGAAATATGTTTAAGTGAGTGATAAAAATATTATGAATAAAAGCTTATATGATACAGCTAAAAGTAATTAGAGGAAATAATTAGACTTAAATGTATTTATCCAAAAAGAAGTATTGAAATTAATGAGCTAAATATCCATCTCTAAGAGCTTTAAAAAGAACCGCAATACAAATGCAAAGTAAACATAAGAGATTAATAGAATTAAAAATATAAATTAATGACATGGAAAACAAATACAATGGAGTGGATCAACAAAACAAAAAGTAGAAGTATTTAAAAGGGATATTAAATATGAAGGTTGTTCTATAAAGAAGGAATAAGACACAGATAAGCAATGTCAGCAATGAAAAAAAAAAGGATATTACCAAAAAAGTTTTCCCTATTAAAATGAATGTATTACAAGTATTGTGAACTTGATTTGAAAATATAGATAAAATACAAAATATATGAAGAAGTTCTAAACCTCAACATCCAAAAAATGAATAATCCAATTAAAAAGTGAGCAGAAAACATGAATAGACATTTCTCCAAAGAAGACATTCAGATGGCCAACAGACACATGAAAAGATGCTGAGCATTATTAATCATCAGGGAACTACAAATCAAAACTACAATGTACCTTGCACCTGTCAGAATGGCTAAAATCCACAGCACAAGAAACAACAGGTGTTCGTGAGGATGTGGAGAAAGGGGAACACTCTTACCCTGTTGGTGGGAATGCAAACTGATACAGCCACTGTGGAAAACAGTGTAGAGGTTCGTCAAACATTTAAAAATAGAACTACCCCATGATCCAGCAATTGCACTACTAGGTATTTACTCAAAAGATACCAAAATGTTAATTCGAAGGGATACATGCATCCTGATGTTTATAGCAGCATTATCAACAATAGCCAAATTATGGAAACAAACCAAGTGTCCATCGGCTGATGAATGGATAAAGAATGGGTGGTGGATATATACAATGGAATATTACTCAGCCTTTGAGTAATGAATGAATGAACGAAATATTGCCTTTGAAACAATATGGATGGAGCTAGAGAGTATTATGCTAAGCAAAATAAGTCAGTCAGAGAAAGACAAATACCATATGATTTCATTCATAAGTGGAATTTAAGAAACAAAACAAATGAGCAAAGGGGAAAATAGGGAGAGAGAAAGGCAAACCAAGAAACAGACTTAACAACTGGGAACAAACTAAGGGTTACCAGAAGGGAGGTGGGTTGGGGGTTGGGGTAAATGGATGCTGGGTATTAAGGGAGTGCATTTGTTGTGATAAACACCAGGTGATGTATGGAAGTGTTGAATCCCTATATTGTACACCTGAAACTAATATTACACTGTATGTTAACTGGAACTTAAACAGTTAATTTTTTAAAAAATAATTTTTTAACGTTTCATTTATTTTTGAGAGAGACAGAGACAGAGTGTGAGCAGGGGAGGGGCAGAGAGAGAGGGAGACACAGAATCCGAAGCAGGCTCCAGGCTCTGAGCTGTCAGCACAGAGCCTGATGCGGGGCTCGAACTCACGAATCGCGAGATCATGACCTGAGCTGAAGTCGGACGCCCAACCGCCAGAGCCACCCAGGTGCCCCAATTTTTTTTAATGTAATAAAATAGACACACAAAAATGGAAGTTACCAAATTGGACACAAAAAGTATAAATTAACTTTCCTGTAATCATGAAATATCATTATTCCATAGTCAGAAATTTTGTGACAAAACTCGCTGATCAAGTGACTTCTCTGACCAATTCCATCTATCAGTGAAGGAAAAAAAAATAATTCCAATCATTCACACATTTCCTTCGGAAAGTGGGGAAAAAAAAATAGAAGAGACAATTTCTCAACTCACAAAATGAGGTTAGCATAATCTTAATACCAAAACTATGTAAGGAGGGGAGAAAACTCAAGCAAATCTCACTTATGAATGTCTAGGAAACAGATCTCACGAGTAAATAAGGGTAATATGCTGACAAGTGATTTTTTTTTACATTAAGGTACAAGTCACAATATAAAGTTCAACATTTTAAACATTTAAAATTGTACACATCAGTGGCTTTTAGAATGTTTACAACACTGTGCAACCATCACCACTCTCCGGGAAATTTTCATCACCCAAAAAAGAAAACCATATCCATCAAGCAGTCCCTCTCATTACCCTCCCATTACCACCCCTCCAACTCATGGCAAACAATAATTTACTTTCTATCTCTCTGGATTTCCCTACTCTGACATTCCATCTGAATGGACTGAGACACTATATGATCTCTTTTATCTGATTTCTTTGAATTAGCATAATGCTTTGGAGGTTCATTCATTTTGTGGCATATGTTCCTATTACATTTTTTTTTTTTTTATATTTGAGTCATGTTCCACTGAATGGATAAAATACACTTAGTTTACCCAATTATCATTTTTGGACCTTTGGTTTGTTTCCATCTTTTGGCTATTGTGAATAGTGTTGAAATAAACATTCGTGTAAAATATTTGATTGAATATAAGTTTTTATTTCTCTTGGCTATATTCCTTGGAGTACCATTGCTGGGTCATAGGCAACTTTTTGAGCCACCAAACTTTTCCACAATGACTGAATCATGTTACATTCCTACGAACACTGTCTGAGGGTTCCAATTTTTCCAAAAGTCCTTACCAGAACTTTATTTTCCCTTTTTTTTTAAAGTTATAGTCTCCCTACTGGGTGTAAGGTAGCATATCATGTGGTTTCAATCAGAATTTACCTAACGGTATTGAACATCTTTCTATGTGTTTATGGATCATTTGCGCATCTTTAGAGAAATGTCTAACCAGATTTTTACCATTTCTTAATTAGGCCATCTTTGTTTTGTGTGTTATTAAAGTTTTTTTTTTATATGTTGTGGATACCAGACCCTTATCAGCTGTGTGGTTTTCAAAAGTTTTCTCCCATTTTGTGGGCTATCTTATTATTTTCATGATAGTGGCTTTTGATGTACAATGTTTTTAATTTTTCTAAAGTCCAATTTATCTTTTTTTTAATTTTTTTCTCATGCTTCACATATTAGATCTAATGATCCACTATGAAACTCAAGGTTATAAAGATTCACCATGTTTTCTTCTGGGGTTTTATAGTGTAAGCTCTTGTATTTAGGTCATTGGTACAATTTTACCTAATTATTGTGTAAAGTGTCAGGTAATGGTCCAAGTTCCTTTTTTTTCATGAGGATCATCTAATTGTCCCAGCACCATTTGCTGAAAAGGCTATTCATTCCCTATTATATGATTTTGGCACACTTGTTTAAAATCAGTTGACCATGGATGCATTGGTTGATTTATGGACAGTCAGTTCTACTCCGTTTATTTATATATCCATGATTACTCTTTCATGATTACTGTGGCTTTCTAAAACGTTTGAAATTGAGAAGTCCTCCAACTCTGCTTTCCTTTTCAAGTATTTTTTTTTCTGAATATTCAGTGTCCCTAACGATTTTATGTACAACTTAGGAAGAGCTTGTCAATTTCTACAAGAGGTAGGATTTTATAAGGATTGTTTTGAATCTGTATATCAATTTGGGGAGCACTACCATCATAATATTTATTGTCTTCCAATCCATGAATATGAATGGCTTTCTATTTACTTAGGTCATCTTTAATTTATCTTAACAATGTTTTGACATTTTCATTGCACAAATATTTTACTTCCTTAGTTAAATTTCTTCCTAATAGTTGTATTTTTTCATGCCATTGCAATGATATCGTTTCCTTAATTTGTTTTTTGAATTGTTTGCTGTTAGTGCATTGAAATACAAATGAATTTGTATGTTCATCTTCTATCTTGCAACTTTGTCAGAATTATTATTTCTCAAAGTTTGTTGTGTGGATTCTTTACAATTTTCTCTATATAAGACTATGTTATCTGCAAATAGAGATAATTTTATTTTGTCCTTTCCCATTTGCATACTTTCTATCACCTAATTGTCTTGGCTAGACTAATACTGAGCTAAGGAGACAAGATGAAATTGCATACATACAATATAATTTTGTTCATGCAAATTTCGAAAACAAGCAAAATTAACCTGTGTTGTTTAGGAGCGCCTTCACAGATATGAACATTATAAAGCAAACAAGCAATTTAGTATCACATGATTCAGGAATTTGGTTTTTCTGGAGGGTGTCAGAGAGAGGTTTATGTTACGTAAAGGTGTCAAGGGTTGGGGTTTTCTAGGGTCCGGACAATGCTCCATTTCTCTACCTGGATTGTGGCAAATGGGTATTTGCTTTACAGATACTGTTTAAGTTTACATGCCTATTTTATGTGCTTTTCTGTAAGTATATTTCATATAATAAGAACAATGTAAAAAATATACTCAGGGTATATGCTGATGCCACCACCTGCTTTCTTGATCTTTTGACCCAATTTGCTTTTCAACAGCTCCCGGCCAATAGTCACCTAAAAATCCATGTGTTCAAATCTTTAGTCCTACCCCCCTCTCTATCTGTCATTCTCTCAGCCTTTCTAATATTGATCAATAACAGTATTAATTCAGACGCTCAAGCTTAAATACGTGGAATGAAAGGAATCCTCTTTCATTCATGGGACACTTTCAGTGCAGTAGAAAATCCTTTTGGCTCTGCCTTAAAATTCTATCCTGATGCTTCCACCACGTATCAATTCACTGCTACATTCCCTGAATCACACTCACATGCCCTTATGTGATTGCCTTCCACCCAGCGAGTTATCAGCACGCTTTATTTCTTCATTCACTGCTCTGAACATTTCCTGTACCTTCGCATTTCTTTCTCTTGAAGAAACCACATCTCCTTTAGCCTCCTCAAAAGCTGAGTGCTCTGCTTTTATTTTTTCAGGCCTATTGAGATACAGCTAACATATAACATTGTGTAAATTTAAGGTGTAACGCTGTCCAGTGGGATGATTTTATATATGTATACATTGCAAAATGATTACCACAGTAAGGATGTTAACCCGTCTGACATCTCACATACTTAGCTTTTGTGTGAGTGTGTATGTGGTGAGAACTTTTAAGATCACTCTCTTAGCAACTTTCAAGTATACAATACAATATTCACCATGATCATGCTGTGCAATAGATTCCCAGAAACCTATTCCCAGAATCTGATAAGCAGAATTTTAAACCCTTTGATCCCATTCTGCCATTTCTTCCTTGCCCCCACTCCTGGCAACCACCAATCTACTCTCTATGACTCACTTTCTTTAACATTCCACGTATAAGTGAGATCTTGTAGCAGTGTTTTTCTCTGCCGTTTTCACTTAGTATAATGACTAAAAGGCTCATCTATATGTCGCGTATGACAGAATTTCTTTCTATTTTATGACTGAATAATATCCCATTGTGTGTGTGTGTGTGTGTGTGTGTGTGTATGATATTTTATTTATTTATTCATCTGTCAATGAACATGTAGGCTGTTTCCATGTCTTGGCTGCCTGTACATAACACTGCAATGAAGGTGAGGGAGCACATATCACTTCAAGACGCTGATTTCAATTCCTTGGATATACACCCAGAGGTAACATTTCAAGTTTGTTAGGAAACTTCATACTGATTTCCATAATAGTTGTACCAATTTATATTCCTGTAAACAGAGCACAAGAGTTCTTATTACTCCACATCCTCACCAATACTTATTATCTCTTGTATTTTGATAATAACAATTCTAACAGTTGTGGGGTACTATCTCAATGCGGTTTTGGTTTACATTTCCCTGATGATTCGTGATGTCAAGCACCTTTTCATGTACTTGTTAGTCATTTGTATATCTGTTTTGGAAAAGTGTCTACCAATTATTTTGCTCATAATTGTATTATTTGGTTTTGCTATTGAACTGCGTGAGTTTCTTATATATTTTCGATATTGACCACGTATCAGAAAAATGATTTTCAAGTATGTTCCCCATTCTATAGATTTCCTTTTCATTCTGTTGATCATTTCTTTGGCTTTGCAGAAGATTTTTAGTTCGATGTAGTCCTACTTATTTATTTTTGTTTTTGTTGCTTCTGCTTTTGGTATCACATCCAAAAATCATTTCCAAGACCCATGCAGAGGAGTTTTGTCCCTATGTTTTCTTCTAGGAGTTTTATGGTTTCAGGTCTTCCATTTAAGAATTTAACCTATTTAGAGTTAATTTTTGCAAGTGGTGCAGAATAAGGGTCCAGTTTCACACTTTTTTGCATGTGGATATCTAGTTTCCCAAACACTATTTATTGAAGACACTAACTTTTCCCATTGTATATTCTTGACAGCTTTGTTGAGCATTAATATACTGTATAGTCATGTGTTTATTTCTGGGCTTTATATCTGTTCTATTGGTTTATGTGTCTATATTAATGTCAATACGATACTATTTTGATTTCTGTAACTTTGTGTGAATTCAGATAGCATGAAGCCTCCAATTTTATTCCTCTTTCTTATGCTTTCTTTGGCTATTTGACATCTTTTGTGGTTCCATACAACTTTTAGGATTGTTTTCTTTCTATTTCTATAAAAAAATACCATTGAATCATAACAGAGATCACACTGACTCTGGATGGTTTTGTGTTAGGATGGACATTTTAGCAGTGTTCATTCTTCCAATCTATAAACATGGGATATCTTTCCATTTATTTTTGTTCTGATTTTGTTGATTTATATTCTTCAATTTATTTCAATGATGTCCTATAGGTTTCAGTGTGCAGCTTTTTCACTTCCTTGGATAAATTTATTTCTCAGTGCTTTATTGTTTTTGATGCTATTGTGAATGACATTATTTTCATCATTTCTTTTTGAGAGAGCTTGTTGTTAGTGTATATGAATACAACTGATTTATGTATGTTGATTCTGTATCCTGCAACTTTACTGAATTTACTTTTTCATTCTAACAGTTTTGTGGTAGAGTCTTTAGGGTTTTCTATATATAATATGTCATTGAAGACAGAGACAATTTTGCATTTTACTTTCTGATTCAGGTTCCTTTTATTTTTTCTTTGAATGTTTGCTAACATTCATCACTGAAAGAATCTGGTTCTGGGCTTTTCTTTGGAAGTTTTTGTTGTTGATTTAATTGCCTTACTTGTTATTTATCTATTCAGATGATCTATTTCTTCCTCATTCAGTCTTGATAGATTGCTTATTTCTAGGAAATTATCCATATGTTTAGATTGTCCAGCACTTCCTTTCACTATCCTTACTCTTACCCATTAACCTTGTTTCTCATTTCAATGAGAAAATAAAAGTAATCACAAGGTGACTATGAGACTCCTCCCACACATATAATCACCAACATCTATGTTGATCCTTAAAATCTCTATTCCCTCCTGTTCCTGTGAGTAGATGAGCCTTGCTCCTAACTAAAGATTTTTTTTTTCATATACTGCCTGGCCAATTGAACATCCAATTTTATAAAGTATATTTTTAAGTATATTGGCTGTTTTACAATTAGATTGTCTATATCTCATTGATATGTAGATATTTTTTATATATTCTGGACATGAGTATTTTTCAACCTTTCCAGGATTTTTGCATGATGCGCTGGAAGGTTCATTTTTTTTTCTATACTATCTGCAGTGGTCCCAACACCATTTATTGAAAATATTATCCTCCTGTAGGGTATTATGTTGGGCGAAATAAGTCAGTAAGAGAAAGACAGATATGACATGATGTCACTCATATGTGGAATTTGAGAAACTTAACAGATGTTCATAGGGGAAGGGAAGAAAAAAGAAGATAAAAACAGAGAGTGGGGCAAACCATAAGAGACTCTTAAATACAGAGAACAAACAGGGTTGACGGGTGTGAGGAGGTGCGGGGTTGGGAAAATGGGTGATGGGCATTAAGGAGGGAATTTGTTGGGATGAGCACTGGGTGCTGTATGGAGGAGAAGAATCACTGGATTCTACTCTTAAAACCAAGACTACACTGTATATTAACTAACTTGAGAATGAAAAAAAAAATATATTATCCTATTTTTACTGCTCCAAAAAGCTACCTTCATTTTAACTTATATTTTAATTCTTACTTATGCATGGATATGTTTCTAGTGTCTTAATTCTGTTCCATTGGTTTAATTACCTTATTTATGCTAGTGCCATTCTGTCTTAATTACTGTAGCTTTATAAGAAATCAGTACATTTGAGGGGTGCCTGGGTGGCTCAGTTGGTTGAGCGGCCAACTTCAGCTCAGGTCATGATCTCGCGGTCCGTGAGTTCGAGCCCTGCGTCGGGCTCTGTGCTGACAGCTTGGAGCCTGGAGCCTGTTTCAGATTTTGTGTCTCCCTCTCTCTGACCCTCCCCGTTCATGCTCTGTCTCTCTCTGTCTCAAAAATAAATAAACGTTAAAAAAAAATTTAAAAAAAGAAATCAGTACATTTGATAGGAAAAATCCTTCCTACTAGAAATTCTTCATGCATCGTTTGGCTATTTTTGTAACTTTGCATTTCCATGTTGTAATGGATCCATGTTCCACCCTTGATTGTGCTTTCCTGTATCTTGGTGCGCTGATTTCTATGGACTATAGCAGAAGCTTCCAGGTCATCCAACGTCTAGTTAGGTTTTAGCCACTTGGAGACAGAGCCAATTAGAGTGCAGGTGGTGAGTGAAATTAGGTTCTTCATTTCCCTGGCTTCCTCGTTTTCAGGTTTTCATTATTTGGCTGCATCACCCTACCTATGGCCTCGGTTTCTAACGAGCATCTCTCCCATATAATTACCTATTTGGGGGTTGGTTCAATAACAGTTTCGACTCCTTGGCCTTTCAAGAAACTGTATTGGAGGTATAATTACAACAGCAAATAAAAAAGGGCACAGCCTCAGTCTTCTATATAGTGTTAGAAATACATATATAAATTAATATACCATTTACCTTTCTCTTTATGGTTCTTGTTTAAGGAGATGAATTTTGAGAATTTTAAATATGGTTATAACATAGGTTTTTGGGGAAAAGTAATAAAAAATGATATTGAAGTAGAGAAAATTGTGAGGGATTTTGTATACAGGCTCTCACCGAGTTATCCACTTTTTTTACTGAGTGATATAACCCACTGGGTTTCTGTTTTGACATGATAAATAACTAAAGATGTATGTATGTGATTCAATTTGCATATAAAAATTTTCTTCTCCTTACTTCCTTATTTTTATTCTCTGTTATTTTTACATGCATTAACATTTTTTGGACTGACCTGAAATTTTATTGTGAACTATCTGGTCCTTTCATAGCGAAATTGTATAGGTAAATCAATAATGTAAAAAGTAAAAGATATTGAAACTTGGTCCCAAAGATAGTAGATTCTTAAAATGTATTCTACATTGAAAGAAATGCAGTTTGTAGAAAAGAAATCAACATTTCAACCAGCGAGCATTAGTTTCGAGGTAAAATAACTTAGCAGTGTAATCATCTGTCTACCCAATGTTTACAATCATCTGTCTACTACAATGTTTACAGGGGCTGGTTGATTTGTTTGTGCGGTTATTTCTGACGTGTTAAATATGATTAGAATGAATTCTCCCTCTGGGTGCCTTTGCACGCCATGAAACAGAGATGCACTGACTACTATTAGAAAGTCAAAATCTATAAATAAATTTAGAGTTACAAAAAATACTGGGCACTGTGAACATTTTATTATTCAATATGTTTTTTGCTGGTGGCATATCTACTTATTCCAAAAGATCCATGTTTCTCTAAACCAGGCAAACATTTAACATCTAATACTTTAAGACTCCCTTTATATAAGCAAATGTTCTTAGATACTTAACAAATAAAGAATATAGATCTTTGCAGAAAACATAAAAGCATAAGATGTTGGGAAAAAAGGCTTCCAAGTTCTGGAGGAAGCCAGGAAATACCAGAGTGGAAACTTCCTTCCTTCCTTCCTTCCATCCTTCCCTCCTTCCTTACTGCCTGCCCTCCTTTTCTCTCTCTTTCTTTCTTTTCTTTTTTCCTTCCTTCTTTCATCCGTTTTTGTTTTTTGTTTGTTTGTTTGTTTTTGGTGGGGGGCAAAACTTGATAAAGCTTAAAATATTATAGCTGTTCAGGTTACAAATGCATTGCCAATACATGTATACAAAAGACAGTTACAGAGATTACTTCCCAAAGTTACACATGGATGTATGTTTTATTTTTCTGAGTGATCTTGCCTGACCTTCCAAGTTGTGTGCTGTCAGTGAAAAGATGAGGGATCAGGTGGGACAGATCAATAAATCTCCATTTGTTCTTTTAGTTGTTCCAATTTTACATACACTTTCCAAAGCTTCCAGTACTTCTAATCTACAATTTGCCTTTTCCTGGGAAAAGCAAAGTGGGATTTTGATAACAGCCTGAACCCTAAATGAGACAGATATGGTTTCTATATATTGTAAACTTGCACAGGACCTTAGGCAAATCACTTAACATTTCTGACTCCAAGTTTTCTCATGTGTAAAATGAAGATTACTGAATTTATAGTGTGTTAATATTGTGTTTATTATGCATATTTTATAATATTAACTTTGAATATATAAAAGGATTATAAAAGTATATAATATTTTGTGAAGATTTTGTGAAATGATATATACAAAAGTCCTGTCACATAAGAATTTGCTCTTTTGTGTTTTCTCTATTGTTTCAATTTTATTTCTTTTGCTTCTCCTTCCTTCAAACAAGGATCAATTAAATGTCTCTTGAACACAAACTATGTATGTTATTTTTTGCTTAATTGACAAGTGCCAACTGTAATAGATCATGTCCCAGAGCCCAGGCGATAGGTTGCTATAGGTGTGGTGTAACTTGTTCAGGAAGAGTATACAAATGGTGAATTTAGATTAGTGAGTAATCAAAACAGTGAAGAAACTCGGGCCTGACTCACAGGGCAACTCCCATCCAACTTCTACACAGGAAAGGGAATGGGTTTGGAACTGCAGCTCTGCTAATTTACCCACTTCATTTATTTGTTCTTCACACATTTAACAAATACATAAGTGCCTCTCAAGATGAAGACCTTGGATGACCATGAGTAAGATGGACTTTGGGTCAGTCCTCATCAATGAGGAAACACAGGCAGAAACCTATGTCCGTCTGATTTCTAGAAAAAGATATATCCCACAAGGGTGGATGTGAGTGTGTTAGTTAATTAAGCTTGCTAGTATAATTTTGAAATAATGTTTATTTTAGTTCATCCTTATTAATCCTGGATTTTATTATGTACAGGTTTTGTGATTTTTTTTAAAATTTTTTGATGTTTTATTTATTTTTGAGAGACCCTGAGAGACAGAGCATGAGCAGGGAAGGGGCAGAGAGAGACAGAGACACAGACTCTGAAGCAGGGTCCAGGCTCTGAGCTGTCAGCACAGAGCCTGATGTGGGGCTCAAACCCACGAACCATGAGATCATGACCTGAGCCAAAGTTGGATGCTAAACTGACTGAGCCACCCAGGTGCCCCTGGGTTTTGTGATTTTTAAATCTCAAAGATTTAACTCTTAACTGACTATTTGACTTTAAAATCTTTTTTCTCGCTTTTGTAAAGTCAGTAATAGCCACATAAGTCACTAGAAGAGAGTTAGAAAACTCATTCTGACTTTGTAATAACAAGATGTGTGCCCTTGACCAAATCATTTTACCTAATCATCATTCCTTCCTCTGTAAAATCTAAATTCCACATTGTTCAAGGTACTTTACATGCTAGGCACCTTAGAAAATCATGCTTTAATCCTCACAATAAACTACTGAGCTAAAGACTAGTATCTCTATTTAACCGATTAGTAAACTGAGGCTTCCGCAACTCTTCACAGCCACACATCTAATATGTGACAGAGCTGGGATTCAAACCCAGTTGTTTCTGATTACAAAGTCCTTGTAATCAGGACTTTACAAGGACTAACATATATGCATCCCCATCCAAAAATAAAATGAAATTATATTGAAGCATATCTTCATCACGTAGGTTATGTCAATTATTGTGCTACATTCTCTGGAGGATACAATGGTGACTGTGTTTCTACTGTTGTTCATACCCTCCCTGGTTAGGGAAATAAGGTATAGTCAAATGAGCAAGAAACAGAAATACACAAGAGCTTTGCAAGCACAGAGGGTAGAGCACAACAAAGCCTTGCTTGCATTCTGAGGTCCAATGGGTATAAGAAAGGTAAATAGACATAGCCAGTAGGATTAAAAGTTCAGATCGGAAGGGTGTTTGGGTGGCTTAGTCGGTCAAACGTCTAATTTCAGCTCAGGTCATAATCTCATGGTTCGTGGGTTCCAGCCCCACGTCGGGCTCTGTGCAGACAGCTCAGAGCCTGGAGCATCCTTCGAATTCTGTGTCTCCCTCTCTCTCTCTCTGCCCCTCACCTCCCTCTCGTGCTGTGTCTCTCTCTCAAAAATAAATAAACATTAAAAAAGATAATAAAAGTTCACACCAGACTTTAGCACAAAGGGAAAGAAGGAGAGCAGAATGCTAAGGCTGAATTTGTATAAAATTTCTTAAATCCAAGATTATTCTAAGAAGGCATACTTATTTATGTATTGTTTTGTGTTTTGTCAAAAAATTTGAGTTTACCAATAAACTGAGAAAAGACCTAACTATTTATTTGCAATGGAAAGTTGAATATGGACCTCAGAAAGGATTTTTCCTTGTTGTTGTATGAAAGGAGCAACACTTAAGTAAGTTGAAAGAAGCTATGTGGCTCTCCGTGAGATAAGAATCATTTCAGTGATCAAGCTATGTGGGAAAAAAGTAAAACATTCTGTGCGTGTGCGTGTGTTCCTAAAAGGAAAGTGGCTGATGCGGTCTGCTGTTTTACACATATTACTCAATGTTCTCACTACAATCAGGAGACTGTTTCATTACTTCATAGGGGAGGAGATGAAACTTTCCATGGGACTGTCCTCTCTTCCAGAATAATAGTCATGGTTGCCCAAGTGTTTATGTGCATGTCTGTGTGCCAGGAGTTACGCTAAGCATATTACAAGATGAACTCCTTTAATTTGCACAACACACTTGCAAAGGAGGTCAACTTTGCCAGATGAATTAAAAACAAACAAAAAAGATTCAAACTAAGTAAGCCAAATTCCTAACTCATGCTCTTTCCCTGTTTCATGCTTCTCCTTAACTATAAAATAACAGGATTAAGGCAACTGCTCCCACCTCGCTTCCCACATCTGTTCCATCCCCAGTGTACGCCTTAAGTGATAGCTTTGGATTTGTGCTCTCTCTCTGTCTTTATCTCTCTGCATGCAAATGTGTATCTAAGAAAACATGTCCACACGTACACACACAACAGGCACACACACATGCATGCACAGAATATTCTCCTCTTTTCCCACGTAGCTCAGTTGTTGCATTTATACGTATCTCAGCCTCACAGCTTCTTTTTCAATACTGTCAAACAAATAAGCAAAAAACAAACGAACATCAACACAGATCCCACAATCTAATTCCGGATACGGTAAAGTCTCGTGACACAGGTAATAGAATTTTCTCTGATAATAATATTATTTCATCAAATCACATGGCATAACTGTGTAACTGTTATAGATCCTGCTCTTGGTTTCTTGCGGCAAAAGATTTTGCCTCAATCCTTCAAGTGTCCTTGATTTCTTGCTCTCTCTGTTTGCTTCCTATATCCATATGAGATTCAGGTCTAATTCCTTGTGCCGCCCCCTTACTTCTAAATTTCTATGTTTTTTTAATTTGTCTGCAAATGAAATATTCAGCCAAAAAATATATATATTTGAGTATTTCTATATATAATATATATATTTGACTGAATATATATATATATACACACATGTATATGTATATATGTAATTTGAGAGAGGAGAGCACAAGCAGGGGCGAAGGGTAGAGGGAAAGAGAGAGAATCTTAAGCTCCATACTCTGTGTGTAGCCTGACTCAGGGCTTGATCCCCAAGACACTGGGATCATGACCTGAGTCGAAATCAAGAGTTGGATTCTCAACTGACTGAGCCACCGAGGAGGCCCTCGTGTGTTTTTAATTTAAATCTAATATTTTATTCATCAAAAAAGACCATAAAACCACAACCTTTATTTCATATCATTGGCTTTTGTTTGTTTTCTGGATAGAGGATCATAACTCTAGTGTATGAAATCCAGTTTTAGAAATACCTGGATCTAAATTAATTAAAGAATTTGTAGCAGAGATGTTATTTTAAGAGATAGAACTAGATAAAACAAAATTTAGCAACAGCACCTGAATTTCCAACTATGATGAATCTTGTTTGTTGTTGTTTTTCATAAATACTTGTGGGCCCAGAAAGCAGAGTTGTTGGAATATGAGCTTTAAATTCAGACAGAAAGGAGTTTGGATCCCAACTCTGAGGCTTAAGGGAATTTACTAAAATTCCCAAGGCACTATAGCCTATAAGAAGACAGTTTTCTTACTTGCAAAATGGAGACAAAATACCGATTTAGTCGTAAGAAGTATATGGTCCATGGCATGGGAGATAGGTGCTTACTGCTAAGTCAGGGAACTAGGTCATGCCGCAGAAATAAACAGGTGTGAAATTTCAGTTTTCTTGAAGCAACAAAGGATTATTCCTTACTCACGTGTCATGTCAAATTCTGCCCATGTCATCTTCATTCTGGAACGCAGTCTGTGAGCACAGCGTCTCTGTGGAACACTGCTACCCCCATGGCAAAAGGAAACATGCTTGACAATCACGATTCACCAACAGCCACTTCTGTTCCTGTGACACGGGCAGAGCTGTGGAAGGATGAAGAGCCATAAATATTTCCACATCTTTCTCCACCATCCCCTGATTTTAGGAGTCTCCCTAAGATGGACCCACAGATACACAGGGGCAAATCACAGCTGCCAGAAAGCTGGACTAGAACCTCATCAGCTCTCTAGCGAGCACAACTCATTACTGCTTGCACACTACATTTTAGCTCAGCACAAAATCCATATTAAAGACTAGACATTTGCGCTCATAATTCAATCTAATATGAAATTACAATGAATAGTAGAATCTACATGTTGCTCATAAGGTGCGTTTTCTGCATGCAACGTAAGTTTCTTGATCATCAAAATAAAAACCTTTTGTGCTCCCAAGTACAGCACAAGAAAGTGAAAAGTCAGTCCACAGACAGGTAGAAAACATTTGGAAATCATTTATCTATGAAGGAACTTATATCCTGAATCTATACAGAATGCTTACAACTTGAATACTTACAACTTAACAATATCAAAGTGTATAACACAATTTTTTTAAAAAAAATGCCTATACGAATGGTCAATAAGCAAATAAAATGATATCCAATATGAGTAGTTATTAGAGACATGCAAATCAATTCCACAATAAGATACCACTTGACACTCACTAAAATGGCTATAAATTTTAAATAATAATAATAATAATAAAGTGTTGGCAAGATGTGGAGATAAATTATTACCCTTAGAATTTGCTGGCAAATTAGCAAACTGTAAAATAGCAGCATTTTAAATGGCACATTGGAAAACAGTTAGACATTATCCCAAAATGTTAAACATGGAGTTATAATAAGGCCCAGAAATTCCATTCCTAAGTATCCACACAAGAGGGCGAAAACATATGCTCAGACGAAACTCATGCATATTCGTAACAGCATTATTCAAAGTAGCCAAAAAGTGGAAACCCAAATGTCCATCAGTCAAGTACTGATACCTCCTACAACAAGGATGAACTTCAAAAGCACGCCAAGTGCAAGAAGCCAGTCATAAAAGACCACACATTACAGGATTCCATTTCTATGAAATGCCTGCAACAGGCAAATTGATGGAGATGAAAAGTAAATTAATTATTTCCTCGGGGTGGGGAGCATGAAAAGTTACAGCAAATGAGCATATCATTACTTTTTGCAGCATTTAAAGTGTCCTGAAAAGAAACTGTAGTGATGGAGTCCGTAAGTTTGCTAAAATCTACTGCACATTAAAATGGGTAAATTGTATGGCATGCAAATTACATTTTAATAAAACTGTTAAGACCACAGAGGTTTCCTTTTGGTAGGGTACTCGTTTCTATCATTTATTACTAAATCTATTCATTAAATATCTATCCTGTTGAACACCCAATATTATTATGCAGATTTTGTTCACCTCAATTATTTGTGCATTTAAAAACTATAATTTAAAAGTCACAAATGAAACAACTTCCATCTGAATTTGTTGACCCAAAATAATCTGATAGAAAGGCAACAGTTTAAATGAAATCTGGATTTATCCACAGAATATTATCAGCTTGCTTTCTGAATGTTAACATATTACTATTGAATTAGATCACTTTTCATTAGCATGTTAATCGGAAATAATATAGAACTGTGAATGGAGACCCCTGAGGAATTCATGAATCTATCTTCAATATTTATGGGCACCTGCTGCAAATTTCAGAATCCTAGAGGGAAGAACAGGGGATAATTCTTCTTTAATCAGTCCACAGTCTTTCAGAGCATTTCTACTCTTTTTATGAACCAGTTTCTTCAAGAATATTATTCCCGGCTTATCCCCAGGCATCAATGACAAATAAGTTCTCTTAAAACTGTTCAGCTATGGATTTTTAAAAAGCGAAGGACACAGTCCCTCCAAATGTGGGTTATTGAATGTATAACACCTACAGTGATAGTCATCTAGGTTAAAAAGATACAATTGGAGTCACGTAAGATATCAAGAAAATATTGGCTGTGATTAAAAACAGTACTTCCTTGGGGACGCCTGGGTGGCTCAGTCAGTTGAGCATCTGACTCTTGGTTTCAACTCAGGCCATGATCTCACAGTGGTGAGATCAAGTCCCCGTCTGGCTCTGTGCTGACAGCATGGAGCCTGCTTGAGATTTTCTCTCTTCCTCTCTCTGTCTCTTCCCCTCTCCTGCTCGCTTTCTCTCTCTCTCTCTCTCTCAAAATAAATAAATACGCATTTAAAAAATATGCTTTTGAATCTTTCATTTAGGTAATCTTCCTTTTCCTGTTTTAAAATAATATTTCAAATTTGATTGAAAAATTCTGTAATTTGTTTTTGTCATTTATATTGTACAGGCATTTACTCTGGCAAAGTGTGTTAGAAAATCAGTTAAATCTACCTTGACTTGCATCACCCCTTCACAGTTTTAAAAATGTATTTATTTTTTAAGTATAGTTTTTAACTTCTCTTAGGGTAAAACTGAATGTTTTATATAGTTTGATAAATTTCAGCACACCTATAGATTCTTGTGGCCACCAGTACAATCAGGAATCAAAACATTTTTACCACCCCAGCGTACTTCCTCCTGTTATCCCTTAATCGTTGCCTTATCCTTCCCACTCATAATCCCTGAAAACTACTAACATGTTTTCCATCATACGGGTATTGTATTGTGGGGACTGTCACATAATAAAAACACACAATATGTAACTGTTTGAAATGGACTTCTTTCACTCGGCTTAGAGATTCAACTAAGTTGCACGGAACAATAGTTCGCTCTTGTGTTATTCCTTGGTAGTATTCCATTGTATAGGTCAACCATAGTTTATGCTTTCAACCATCGAAAACCATTTACATTACTTCCGCTTTAGGATGATTCAGAATAGAGCTGCTACACGCATTCATGTACCTGTTTTTGTGCGAGGGTAAGTCGCCGCTTCTCTTGGGTAAACACCCAGGAGCGGGCTTGCTGGATCATATGGAAACTGTAAGTCAAACAAGAGAAAGCCATCTGATTTCTATGGTGGCCATACTAGTTTGCTTTCCCACCAGTTATTTGAGAGCTCCAATTAATTTTCATCATCATTTGCATCCATTTCAGCATCTTCTTTTGTCAATATTTTTCCTCCTTCTCCATTCTCTTCATCATTCCAATAGTTTATACACAAGCTGATTGCTATACATTGAACCTGATATCAGGATGCATGTTATTAACTTTGCCACGGACCTGGCTCCCTTTCCTACCCTCAATTTCTGCCTCTGTCAAATGGGATTTGAGATACTTTCTCTAGTTCCTAGATAGTGGTTTGTGGAGGTGAATCAGACAAAAGAATTTGGAGGGCGCCTGGGTGACTCATTCAGTTAAGCATCTGCCTCTTGATATCAACTCAGGTCATGATCTCATGGTCCGTGGGATCGAGCCCCATGTTGGTCGCTTTGCTGACAATGCTGAGCCTGCTTGGGATTCTCTCTCTCCCTTTCTCTCTACCCCTTCCCCCTCATCCTCTCTCTCTTTCTTTCTTAGGATCAATAAATAAACATTAAAAAAAGAATTTGAAAAAGAATAAAGTATGCATAAGAAATATTATTTTTATAACAACATTTTTTAATAAAACTATCAATTAGTATTTTAAGGTAGATAGAATATCAGTGATTAACCTTTAAACAGGTCTAATGAGGTTATGGGATTTTGTAGAGATGGATAGTGGGAGGTTTGACATACCTTATCATATTTTATCAGGTTTTTATTTAATACAGAATGAATTCAAATTCTTAACACACACCAGCATCTAAACTGGAAGGTGTTAGATATAATTGTGAGGGGTTTGCAAGTTGTAGGAATTGGAAATCAGAATAATAATCTGTTGAAATAGTAGACAAATACATGAATAATTGCATCTTAAGAGATCAGAGTTATATATGCATATTGTCAGCTTTGTTCCATTAAATTTCAGGGGAAAATATACACACACTTCTGTAAAACTTTGATTTTCCTTTTTTTTCTTTATTTTTTTCTCTCTCCTTAGGAAAAAGTTCTCTTTCTTTCTTTCTTTCTTTCTTCTCCCTTAGGAAAAAATTCTCTTTCTTTCTTTCTGTCTGTCTTTCTTTCTTTCTTCCTAATTTATTTTTGAGAAAGGGAGGGGGTGGCGCAGAGAGAGAGGTAAGCTCCAGGCTCCTACCTGTCAGCACAAAGCCCTCCATGAGACTCAAACCCATGAGCCTCGAGATCATGACCTGAACAGAAGTCGGATACTTAACCGACCAAGCCACACAGGCACTCCAGAGAAAATTTCTAAATGGTGGACTGAGGCATTTAATATCAGAGACTCCATATTTTATTTTATTTTGAGGAGATGATGAAGAGAAAAACTCAAGAACACAGAGAACTGCAGAGCAAGTTCTAAATTGTAATAAAGGAAATAAGAACATTAAAAATAGTATACCCTACAAACATGTATTTGAGTCAAATAGGAAAACAGATTATGCATATAAATATTTCACTGATTGCAATGGACTCTATCTGCTAAATATTTTATTCTGGCTTTTTAAACCCTGTTCCTTCCTTTATGTTTATGTAGTTTTGTCATTTACAGAGAAAATGTTATTAGAAAAAATTTGTCACTTTCCAAACTAGGTTACAAAATCTACTGCCACTTTTACTTATGCACCACGATTGTATCTGATATGCCATTTATATCATTACATACAGAAATTTCATATTTCATCAGAAATTACACACTTCTTGGTTATGAAAGGTTTAAATTTTGATCAAAATCTTAGAGGTTAATTTTTCTTTATCTTATCCATCCCATTGTCCTCCCCTATTTTTGCTTATGGCAAAAAGCTTTGCTACTAAAAACCCATCAAATGATGGCAGGGACATAGAATGGGAAATCTATGTTTATTGTAACCATAGTTTATTTCCACTATTTATTGGAAAACATTGTTGGTAAACTTTCCATCTCAGATTGTCTAAATAACATCTTCTGTTAAGGACCTATGCTGTATTGAAAAAAAATCTGAAGTTAAATTAAAAGGTATGGCTTGAGGCAGACTTTATGATTTATTACCTGCTAAACTTTGATCAGATACATAAATTCATTAATCTTAGTCATAAATGAAAATGTAACAAAAACATTAATAGCATATATTCTACAGAGCTATTATGAGGCTGTAAATGATACGAAATCTATCAAAACCTGTTGTAAGCTGCAAATTATTTCAAAATGTGGATATAATTATTAGTGTAACATTGAAGAAGTCTATCATAAACCTTAGTTGCCCATCTGTTCACACTCATCTGCACTTCAATTAAAAAATTAGTATTTATAAACCACGTATTAGATTTGAAGTGAGTTATAGTCTCTTCAATAAGTGACACGAGAGACCGTTTTATCCAGTTGTTTAAAATCTAGTTCTCGGTAGTTTGATGGTGACCCTGGAGAAGGGTAAACTGGTGAGAGGAAGACCTTCTCGTAGATGCATGACATAAATAAAAGTATAAGTGAGCAGGGGCGCCTGGGTGGCTCAGTCGGTTAAGCGTCCGACTTCAGCCCGGGTCACGATCTCGCGGTCCGTGAGTTCGAGCCCCGCATCGGGCTCTGGGCTGATGGCTCAGAGCCTGGAGCCTGCTTCCGATTCTGTGTCTCCCTCTCTCTCTGCCCCTCCCCCGTTCATGCTCTGTCTCTCTCTGTCTCAAAAATAAATAAATGTTAAAAAAAAATTTAAAAAAAAGTATAAGTGAGCGCATGTTTATGTGAGTAAGACAGTTGTGAGCATCATAATAGCTTCAAAGCATTTCTTTCTGATCAGTGTGAACTCAGTATCCTGCAACCACCCCACTCCTTCATGTTCTCCGGGTCTTCAAAACTCTTGGTGTGTATGAGCAGTCGGTCTGATCAGCACTAACTTGATAGAAGCATTCTGACTCTGTTCCTCCTTTTTTCCAAAATCTTCTGATTCAAGAAGATTTTGAAATTGTAAATAATTCCAACATTTCTTAGGACCTTGAAAATGTCCTTTCTGTTTATCTAAATAGCAATAGAAATGGGCTCTATAAAAATATAATCGTGTGAGCATCATCTGAATGAATTAAGTGTTTGGGGTTGCCGTTTCAAACTCTTCTGACTCAACAGGTCAGGATGTCAGAAAGAGTAATCAAATCAGGAGGTCAGTATGCTGGTCAACAAACTTGTCCCAGAACAGTGGTGTTGAACAGTGTGTTATCAGCCTTTGCAAGAGCTTATATGCTTCCTGCACAAAAGCAATCCATCCATTTGTAATGAATGGAGAGGAGAAAACAATAAACATGCAAATGTACTTCCACTCTTTACAAATAGATTTGTATACTTCTTCAGTAGAAGAATAGAGGAAATAGGAACAGAGAGACCAAAGTGAAATTTAATATTCTCTAGGATGAGAAAAGAAAACATGAAAACCTATATATTATAGTCTGAAAGTACTTCCTGAAGATATAGACTCTCGGGATAACAAATTTCTGCGAAGTTATAATCGGTTATTAATCATATGCTCCATATCATACATTTTAGACAATAAAACTATGCTCATTCATGAAAGCTTAAAACAATACGAAAAACAGAATAAGAATGTTTAATATTTTTACCCTGTAATATGTATCTAAATTTAATAGAATTTTTTTAATACATGAGGAGGCAAATTCAATAAGCAAAATACTTTTAAAATGGAAAGTATACCTCCTTGATAAAGTCATGAAACTTATGGACTGTCACTGACCATCGAAAAGCAATAATTTTGACATGCTATTATCCGCTATTTGAAACAAACATTAAAAAAAAATAGATGTCTGCAATTGAGGAGTGATTCAGAAAAATGGCAGACTAAAAAACTCAGCTTTTGTTTCCCTACAGAAATATCAAAGGAACAACCAGAAGCTGTCCGAACCAAAAGAGGTCTGGAAAACATCCAGAACTTTCCAGCAACCAAGCAAATGCCCAATCAAGGGAAAGCAGTTTTCAAAACAGAATGTTTTCTGGCATTTTTACCCACTGTCACCCTACTTCCTCCCATTGCAGTGACAATGTTGGTCTTTAGCAGCAGTAGCTGGGTCTCAATGCCCACCTTGAGCTGGAGAGCGGAACAGATCTTATTAGAAAATTATCGTGAGTGTTTGTTCTAACTGGAGTGCATGATACCTAAAGGACTGAAGTAAGGTAATAATCTCTATTTTGCATAACTCAAAAAGCATTAAGGAAAAGTGGTGGGCACTGCTCATAAAAAAGATAAGGTGATATCACAAGGTAAATTAGGAAATACCTAGAGAAAAATAAAAACAAAAGCACAACATACAAAAAGTTATGGCATACTGTGAAGGCGGTGCTGGGAGGGAAAGTTAAAGCTAGAAAAATGTAATGTTAAAAAAGAAGAACGATGTCAAGTCAATCTAAATTTACATCTTAAAGAGCTAGGAAAAGAATAGCAAACAAACATAAACCTAGCAAAAAGAAGGAAATAATCAGGAATGGAGCAGAGTTCAATAAAATAAAATAGAAAAACAGCAAAATAAAACAATAAACCCAAAAGTTGGCTCTTGGAAAAATTCCAGAACATAAACAAACTATTAGTTTGTCAAGAAAAAAGAAAGAAATGAAAATATACTCTGAATTCTACAAAAATAAAATGATTAGAAAATAATATGAAAATATGTTTATATATTAAATATATAAAATAATACTGTTATTATTATGTTATAAAATAATACACCAATAAAATGAGTGACCTAGATGAAATGTACAAATTCCTAGAAACACACAACCTACCAGGACTAAATCACGACTGATAGAAAATCTGAATAGACCTGTAAGTAGGAAGTTGATTGAATTAACAATAAAATACTGTCCACCAAAGAAAGCCCTGGAGCACATACTTCACTAGTAAAGTTACCAAGTGTTTACAAAGATCTAAGGCCAATGTTTCTCATACTGTCCTCAAAAATTGAAGATGAAGGGGCCTCTGGGTGACTCAGCTGAGTGTCCCATTCTTGGTTTCGGCTCAGGTCATGTTCTCATGGCTTCATGGGTTTGAGCCGTGTGTCGGACTACGCGTTGGCAGCGGGGAGCCTGCTTGGGATTATCTCTCTCTCCCCCTCTCTGCCTCTCCCCTAATTGCTCTGTGTCTGTCTCTCAAAATAAATAAACTTAAAAAAAGTTGAAGATGAAGAAATACCCCTGTACTCATTCATTGAAGTCAACACTACCCTCATACCAAAGCTAGACAAAGATGTTGAAGGAAAATGATAGACCAATACCCCTAATGACTATTGATTCCAAAAATCATCAAAAAAAAAAAAAAAAAAAAAAAAAAACCTAGCGAACCCTGGGCACCTGGGCGGCACTGTCAGTTGAGCGTCGACCTCGGCTCAGGTCATTATCTTGTGGTTTATGAGTTCCAGCCCTACAATGTGCTGTGCTGACAGCTCAGAGCCTGGAGTCTGCTTTGGATTCTGTGTCTCCCTCTCTCTCTACCCCTTGCCCTGTCTCTCTCTATCTCAAAAAAAAAAAATAAATAAATAAATAAACATTAAAAAATTTTTAAAAACTAGCGAACCAAATTTAAAGCTTAGTAAAAGGATTATAAATCCTCAGCAAGTGGAATTTATTCCCTTATTCCAAAGAAGTTTCAACATATAGAAATTAATTGATGTAATACATTACATTAGTAGAATGAAAAAATGTTCATCTTAACAAAAAGAAGAAAAACATTTAACAAAATTCAAAACCCTTTCATGATTAAAAAACAGTCAGTAAACTATAAATATAAGGAAAGTTCGGGGTGCCTGGGTAGCTCAGTCAGTTAAGCATCTGACTTCAGCTCAGGTCATGATCCCACAGTTCATGAGTTTGAGCCCCAAGTTGGGCTCTGTGCTGACAGCTCAGATCTTGGAGCCTGCTTGGGATTCTGTCTCCCTCTTTCTCTGCCCCTCTCCCACTCATTCTCTCTCTCTCTCTCTCTCTCTCTCTCTCTCTCTCCCTCTCTCTCTCTCAAAAATAAATAAGCATTAAAATTTTTTTTAATAAAAAAAAAGGAAAGTTCCCCAACGGGATAAAGTCCTTATATAAAAATACCACAGCTAACATCATACTCAGTGATGAAAGATAAAAGGTTTTCCTCTAAGATCAGGAATAAGAAAACAAGGACTGCTTTTCTCAGTTGTATTTCATAACACACTAAAAGGGTTAGCTAGAGCGATTAGGCAAGAAAAAGAAAAAAAAGTCACCCAATAGAGAAAGGAAGAAATAAAATGATCCCTGTTCACAGATGACACGATCTTATATGTAAAAAATTCTAAAAATTACACACCAAAATAAACAACCAAAATAATCTACTAGAACTAATAAATATAATTCAGCAAATTTGCAAGATACAAAATCAACACACAAAAATTAATTGGGTTTCTATCCATTTACAATAAGCAAACCAAAAAGGAAGTTAAGAAAACAATTCATTTACAATAGAATAATAGAAAGTGAAATATGTAGAAATAAACTTAACCAAACAAATGACAAACTTACACATTGAAAACCCAAAATCCTGTTGAAAGAAATTAAAGAAGATATAAATAAATGGTCAGACATCTCACGTTCATGGACTGGAAAACAATATTGCCGAGATGGCAACACTACTCAAAACTTTCTATACATTCAGTGCAATTCCTATCAAAATCCCAAAAGCATCTGTAGCAGATACTTGGGGGGGGGTGCGGTCAAAATTTTTATACTTGGTATATTTATTTAACTAGTGTGATAATAGAAAAATATTTATGTGAAGCAGAAATAATAGGGTCATTTTAATAATTGACCTTTTATTTCGTAAAATATGTATCCTTTTTTGGAAGCTATTGTTTACAACCAAGTAACCTGAAAGTAATTTCACAAGACTTTTGTCTAAGCAGCAGAACTACATGTGTAGGTTACTTAGTTCAATAGTCCTTCTCAGGGGGCTGTATAAGGGGACCCTTCTCCATTTAAGAGTTACCTTAAATTCTGCTACTTTAGCTTTTTCCTTGATTTCCTCCCTACTGTCTAACTCTTCCTCTTAAATGCAAACATTTAGTTTGATATCTCTAATCTAAGGTTGTAGGCCTTGGAAACTTGTCTCAGTATTATTTTTTGCTTGCCCTGCTCCTAGATTTATTTTTAAATACTTTTCTCTAAAACATTGTCAACATCGCACCTTTCCCCTAGTCCATTTGTATCTAACAACCAGTCACTTTTTCTAATCAAGCCCTATGGAGTAAGTGATTAATCACAAACCAGTTATTCTCAACTGAATCCGAATCATGGACCTGTACCATCTGATTTGAGCAATTGGGTTTGCAAAAGAATTTTGCACCTAAATGAATTACCAACATAAACTCAGGGAAGTTCACGTTAAATATATATTTCCAGCTTCTCTTGAAAAAGAGAAAGTCTGGTAACAGAAGACCTTTGTGATAATGACTGGCCGGAGCTGAGTGGGGGGTGGTCCTTTACACCTGGAACACGTATCCTGCAGCTCATTTGATTCCATTACATTTACCTTATCCAACCAACCTGCTAAAATTGATTGGATTATCTGCCTCTGTGAGCATTTGGGTTTGGTGCACTGCTTGCCAACTGTGTCTGAAGGGTCTTTCAGGCTGCATTCTGAGAATTTCTGACACTTTTTGGGCATCACTAGAACACTCATGGTTTCCTCAAAGAGAAAAAGCCCTCATTTCAAGTTGTCAACAGTGTCATTATTTTACATCCCACTGCATTTATTTTTATGGTGTTTATGCTATTGCTCCTGTAAGTATATATGGCATTTTCTCATGTTTTCTGAGAGTTGCATAAACTTTGGTCTGTGGTAAAATGCTATGCAATCAGTTCCAATAAGATGTATTTTTTTTAAATTTATTTCTTGAATGTACTCATTGTCTTGGATTTAGCAATTTTATCTCTTTACCTTTTGGTAAGAAATTCCTTTTGTCGTGCTGCTATTACTGTGCAGTTGGAAACAATTCACCTCATACCTTGTTGTCTGTGCTTCATGCCCTAAGAAGAAATGAGTGAGTTTGACTCTCTGGAAGTATTTGGTTTCATAGCCACATCTTATGTGGTTTCAAGTTCCATTTCTCAGCTCTAATTCAATGTAAAGTTTTGATTTAGAGATAAAAAAGAGATGTGATTGTTAAAATAAACTTGTCTTTAAAACATAGCACGTTGGGAAAGCTTCACTGACACTTTAGCTTCTCTTTTTATTGTTTGACTAGTTACCGTTGTTCCTTCTGTTATTTTCATGTCTTCTCAGAGATGTCAAGTTGATGGTTCTTGAATCTCCTTAATTGAAGATACTGAATGTTATCCCTGGGCATTTTGAGAGAGAAAGAGAAAATATTGTCACTACCTCTCGGTGAACAAATAACAACAATTGTCATCAGATTATTCTCGAATAAACTGAATCAACACTGCAATGTTGTTATTAAAAGATATTATGATTGTGTATCATATTGTCTTCAGAATATAATTCATTTCCAATGCCTGAGATTAGCCAAACTTTGAAAAGAGTCCCAATCTAGATTTGAGGCTGGATATTAAGTGGGATTACAAGTACCTGGTTAAATACAAATAGATGTCTTAAAAAATTATTTGTCTGATTTTCAGGGGTTCTCTTTCCAGTGGGAATTAGAATTTTATAAGTATCTGCCTTCCAGTGCTTGTGAGACATGAAGGTTATTTTACATCCAGGTTCTGTTTTAAATCCTGAGAGTATGCAACTCATTTCAACAACTGAGGATGTGTCTTATTTCAGCAATATATACCTAGATTTGATTAGGTCTATCCAAATCATGAAAAGTAATAAGATTGCTACAGTGTGTGTGTGTGTGTGTGTGTGTGTGTGTGTACCTGTATAAAACAAACTCAGTGAAGTTTAAACTCTCATAGCACAATGTATTAGTCATCTATCACTATTCATGTGATTGCCCAAAATGCAGAGGCATGAAACGACAACATTTATTATTTCACAGTTTCTGTACATTAGGTGTACAGAAGGTTTGTTCGGGCTGTGACCCTCTGCTTCAGGATCCCTCCTAGGCTGTGATCAAGATGCCAGTAGGGACTGTGGTCTCATAGTACGGCTTGACTGGGAAAGGATCTGCTTTCCAGATTATTCATGTGATTATCCACAAGATGTAGTTTCTTCGGAGCTGTTGAACTAAGGATTTTATTTCTTTGGCTGCCAAACGTCAGCTGCCTTCAAATGTTTGCCACATGAGCCTGTCTACACCGCAGCCGGCTTCATTAGAATTGGCAAGCTAGAAGCTCAAAGAAGGAGCAAGAGACAAAATTCACAGTCTTTTTTCCAATTTAAAAGTGACATGGGATGCCTGGGTGGCTCAGGCGGTGAAGTGTCTGACTTTGCCTCAGGTCATGATCTCGTGGTTCGTGAGTTTGAGACCTGCATCAGGCTCTGCCCTGACATCACTGAGCCTGCTTGGGATACTCTCTCTCCCTTTCTCTCTGCCCTTACCCCACTCATCTGTGCTGTCTCTCTTTATCTCAAAATAGAATTAGAAAAATATGTATATATATATATATTTATTTTATATATTTATATACAATGGTTGCTATGTGCAAAGCACTATTTAAACATTTAACAAACGAATATGCATCTGTTAGTTTACTAATTGTCTTTTGTGTATTTCATTATTTGATTAGATAGATATTGACTAATTAATCCTATGGGATGGTCGCAGCCAATTTTTAATGTTAAAATGGAATTTGTACTCTAACAACAATACAATACCTAAACTCAATGAATACACCCTCAGCATGAGAAAGAGCATTTTCTATATAATTTATTCCCCCACCTTCCTTAGGGAGGGGCTTGTACCACAGAGGTAGTTGAAACAAACCACCAAGCAGACAAATGAAAATAAATCATACACCCTTAAGGAATTTGGATTCAGAAAAACCTAGATCTTAATCGAATCCTCTTACTTTCTATTCCGACTTGGGGCTATTTTTTTTTACTCCGATGTGATACTAATATTTCTCACTCGGAAATGAATCCAACGATGCCTACTTTGTAGGGTTATGAGTATTTAATGACACCGAGCATGTAAAGTAACTTGCACAGCGTGGGGCACAGACCACACGTTCAGGAGGAACGTATCCTCATTTTTTTCTCCCTGTGCCCCTCTGTCCAGCGCATCGGTATCAGCCTCCTAGCCGACTTTGCTGAGAATTGTGCAGCTGACGCAGAAACTAGACAGACTCAGTGGTGTCTGTAGGTGGAGGCCTCATAGATCTTGCTGGGTGGTGAGGGCATGGTGGAGATCATACTATTAGCAAGTCAGATTTGGATGCAGGGCGCCTTGGCTTCCGCCGAAGTGTGAACCCAAGTGCTCTTGGCTCCTTTGGAGAGAGAGTTGAGGGTGGGTGGAAGCAGTGAGGCTTTCTATGGTCATTTGTTAAAATGACTTTTTAACGATGGTGCAAACTGTTTTCACATCTTAGGTACACAGCAGAAATAAATGGAAACATAAAGAAACCACATTCTTGGGCTCTTGGCACAAGACCAATGAAAGAACTAGAACTACTTTTAAAAAATGAGAGAAAAGATGTACAATTAACATTTAAATGTGCTTGCTGATTTTTCATTTGCATACAATTAGTTAGCTAAAGAACAAAGGTTTCCAAAGGTCAGAAGATACCTTTTTACACATGCAAAATTCCATTTTTTCTAATAATTGCAATTTTAAAAAGTCCCAAATTAGTGATGAATATACAATTGGCTTAATGTATGCTAAAATGAGATTTGGACACTTCTGCAAAGTTTGGAGAAGAAAAAAAATTCTTTTCCCTTATTTTAAGGGGTTATGTTGGACTATCTATTCGTATCTCACAAATAAAAAAATGCTTAAATTATGCAGATATTGGGGTACCTGGGTGGCTCAGTCGGTTAAGCATCTAACTCTTGATTTCAGCCCAGGTCATGATCTCAGGGTTTGTGAGTTCAAGCCCCATCTCAGCGCAGAGCCTGCTTGGGATTCTCTCTCTCCCTCTCTCTTTGCCCCTGCCCTGCTCTCTCTCTCTATATATATATATACTAAAATTTAAAAAGTAAACATTTTTTTAAATTATGTAGATGGGGCTCCTGGGTGGCTCAGTCGGTTGGGCGTCCGACTTTGGCTCAGGTCATGATCTTGCAGTTTGTGAGTTCAAGCCCAGCGTCGGGCTCTGTGCTGGCAGCTTGGAGCCTGGAGCTTGCTTCCGATTCTGTGTCTCCTCCTCTCTGTCCCTCCCCCATTCATGCTCTGTGTGTGTGTCTCTCCATCTCTCAAAAATAAACATTAAAAAAAATAAAAACAATTGTGTAGATTTTGCTCAAGTCTGGCTCTATTTTTACCACATCAAGGGAAGAACACTGATTTCACCTGCCTTCACGAACCATTTGACATTGGATTCAAGTTTCACGTGGCATCTTATCAGTATGTCATCTGTCACCTCAATCATGCGGTCTCAGTTTGAGAAACCAAATGACGCTAACCTCATCTTCTCTCCCCTTTGTTTATTTTCATCAGTGCTTGACGTTAACTTACGAGTTTCTTCTTTCGTTATTTTAGTACTTCTGAGATATTAATTCATTTGGAAAGGGAGTGAATTGGTATGGACGTGGTGGTATCTTTTTCCTTCTGTGGTTTTGCTGTGGTGACCACAATTCATATGCACAATCCATATGAAGAAATGCCTAGGTAGGATTATGGAAGTAAATTCTTCCCTCTCACCGAAAACCAAGCCTTCCTGCCCATCCCAAAGTCAGAAGAGGAGCAATCCTCTTCCCGTGGCTACTTATAATTGACATTTAGTAATGGATAATTGGGGAGAAGGGGGTAATCAATGAAGAAGCAAGTGATTTGCCTCTTTGATCTTCTTTTTCTGCTCCTGTGAAATGGTAATATTCATGTCTACTGTAAGACATTTTGGTGAGTATTGATATGTGGCCTTGAATGCCAGAGGCACAGTACATGGGTTGACAGTGCAAATGTATTTTCTTTAATTCTCTCTCCATGATATGTAAGAAACACTGACGTTCACACACAGAGAGGAGTTCGGGCTGGGGAAAAAGACACAAGCATTAGTCTAACCTGGATGGAAATTGCTAGGACAATTATAAAGCAGAAAGGAGTAAAGTTATACACACTTCCTTTTCAGAATCAGAGATACAGTTAATAATACGTTAAAAGCATAAAATGTTAGCTGGCATTTAAGTTTATGTTTTTTGGTGGTTGACCCTTGCTTTTTCAGCAGTTTAGAGGAGAGTTATGCTAAATAAACCACATACCTTTTTAACCATTCTCAAGACATGAAATCAATATTTTTCACTAATCCAAGGAAGCGTATATTTGAAAGCCAGTGAATTAAGGAGTATCGCTGGTTTCTAAAATATTCAGATGCTGGAAGCTATTCTGGATACCTTCTCTTTCACAGGATCAGACAGATTCTTTGCTCTGGCAAATTTCTTCCTTCTGGCCCCTACCTTGGGGGACAAGTTTGAGAGATATGGTAAATAATCAACTGAGCCATATCATTTAGGGGAAACAAATGAGGCTTTGACTAAAGTAAAGAGGACAATGTATGCCTGGGTTCACCTGACTGAAGTTATTTAAAGAGTTTGAGAACATTTTCAACCATAACAAAAATATTTCACTAAGAGCTCAGCCTTTTACTGTGGCTACTTAAAGACTTGTTCATGGTACATAGCAGGGTCTCTCAGTAAACACTAACTGTTCTGAGTCACTGGAGTCACAGTCAGAGAAGGGGGAGCAGCAGGAAGAATTGGTGGAGATCCAGCGAGCTGTCTACACAAACTTCCTTAGACGCTTGTAGGCCTTTTGTCTGGAAAGCCAGCAATGGAGAATCTCCTTCTTTAGGAAAACCGTGGTCCCCTTTGAAGGCATATCTAGTTAGGTTATGTCAACCTGGGCTAATTTCCCTTTCTTGATGTCTGCTGTGTCATTGAACATAACCTCCTCATGGGAATGACTATCAATCGTATTTTTTAATAATTTTTAAAAATGTTTATTTTTGAGGAAGAAAGAAACAGAGTGCCAAGGGGGGAGAGGAAGAGAGGGAGACACAGAATCTGAAGCAGATTCCAGGCTCTGAGCTGTCAGCACAGAGCTTGACGTGGGGCTCCAACCCATGAACCTTGCGTGAGATCATGGCCTGAGCCAAAGTTGGATGCTTAATGGACTGAACCACCCAGGCGCTGCTGATTATCATTCATATTGACAAACTAGGGATTATGCAGGGTGTGTATCCCACAGGGTAGGAATCTTAGACGCTATCTTAGAACCCTGTCTTCCATCTATAAGACACCTAGGATTGCCTTCAGCAGACCCCATCCACATCATCTCCATGAGGCGGACATTTCTAGAACCAGTAATAGAAATTGGAGTTGGGAACCATCTCTGTGCTAGTGACCCAAAAATGACTCATTTATTCTTTTAAAGGCAAAGCACATTTCATTAGATTTTTGGGATATGAGCTTTAGAAAAACTCTAAGCATCACAAAATTTTTGACAGTTGCCAGACTCAAAAAAAAAAAAAAAAAAGCAAACATGAAAAGGGTTTTCAAGAGCATTGGTGATGCCTGTGACCAAGGGAAGTTGGAAAGAGGAGGCAAACCAAGAATTGGCTGCCACAGCTACAGAAACAGAAGCCAAAAGCAAACAATGCCTTTTCACAAAGGTGAGAGTTACTTGTCAGTATATAGAAGAGAACTTGCACTTGACAGTAGTTGAGGATAATCAAACACACACCGACATAACACACTGAAGAGTTCAACCCCATATTTTGATATTGTGACTGCCGTCAGCTTTTACTCTCACCCCTTCCTCATCTCCTTGGGTCCCGCATCTGGACAAGTTGGTAAGAAAGCCTGAGTTCTCACTCTTTCGATGCCAGTGGAAGATTCTAGCAACACAAGTCCCTGACTGCACATGAGAACCCTCACACCAGCCCCACCCCCAATCACAGTAGGCACCCAGGCCAGTCTCCTTCCCTTGCCCTCTCCAGCTATTCTGGAATGGCTTGAGAGGCTTGCCCTGTTCTCCCCAAAGGTCTCACTTACATAAGTAGTAAACTTTCCATAGTCCCTTGGTACGTGTGTGTTGTCAGTGTTGATAAATTTTGAGCACAGGTCCCTCCTGCTTTTGCAGCATGACCACAACACATACATATACACCTGGAATTTATTTGGTTATCTATTAAATGCTAGAAAGAAATGTTCTTCAATTGAGTGTTTGCAGCACATGCCTGTCTTTTCTCTGCATGAAAGACCTTCTTTCACCCCTCTTTCCCCTTGAATCCTATAATTTACATATTGTCCAACCTGATTTGCTTTATTTTTAAGTTTTTATTTAAATTCTGGTTACTTAACCTAAGTGTAATATTAGCTTCAGGTGTACAACATAGCGATTCAACACTTCCATACAAATTCTGGTGCTCATCACAACAAGTGCTTTCCTTAATCCCCATCACCTATTTAACACATCCCCCTATATACCTCTCCCACTGGTGCAGCCACTCAGGAAAAAGAAAGTATGGAAGTTCCTCAAAAAGTTAAAAATAGAACTACCCTACAATCCAGCAATTGCACTACTAGATATTTACCTAAAGAATACAAAAACACTAGTTCAAAGGAATACATGCACCCTGGTATTTATAGCAGCATTATCTACAATAGCCAAATTATGGAAACAGCCCAAGTGTCCATCGACAATGAATGAATAAATATATATCACAATATATATCATTATATATAATGGAATATAACTCAGCCATAAAAGGAATGAAATATTGCCCTTTGCAATGACGTGGATGGAGCTAGAGAATATCATGTCTAATCTCTTCTTAAAATTCTGCTCAAGGAAATCAAACCAATGGTACAAGTTAACATTACACAATAGCATGTTCTAATCACATTGATTAGGCAAATGTTAAAAGGACGAATAAAGTCCCATTGGTATATGGTATGGACATAGTCACACAATACTAGTGAAGGTGTAAACAGTTGCGGGTGTTTGGGGATATACTTTAGAAATATGCATTTATAGTCAGGAAGATGGCGGCGTAGGAGGACGCGGGGCTCACAACGCGTCCTGCCGATCACTTAGATTCCACCTACACCTGCCTAAAGAACCCAGAAAACCGCCAGAGGATTAGCAGAAGGGAGTCTCCGGAGTCAAGCGCAGACTAGAGGCCCACGGAAGAGGGTAGGAAGGGCGGCGAGGCGGTGCGCGCTCCACGGACTGGCGGGAGGGAGCCGGGGCAGAGGGGCGGCTCGCCGGCCAAGCAGAGCCCCCGAGTCTGGCTGGCAAAAGCGGAGGGGCCGGACAGACTGTGTTCAGACAGCAAGCGCGACTTAGGTCTGGGAGGTCATAAGTTAACAGCTCTGCGCGGAAAGCGGGAAGGCTGGAGGACAAAGGGAGGGAGAGCTGCTGAGCCCCCGGACGGCAGAGCTCAGCTTGGCGGGGAACAAAGGCGCCAGCGCCATCTCCCCCGCCCATCCCCCAGCCAAAATCCCAAAGGGAACCAGTTCCTGCCAGGGAACTTGCTCGCTCCGCGCAAACACCCAACTCTGTGCTTCTGCGGAGCCAAACCTCCGGCAGCGGATCTGACTCCCTCCCGCTGCCACAGGGCTCCTCCTGAAGTGGATCACCTAAGGAGAAGCGAGCTAAGCCTGCCCCTCCAGCCCCCGTGCACCTTGCCTACCCACCCCAGCTAATACGCCAGATCCCCAGCAACACAAGCCTGGCAGTGTGCAAGTAGCCCAGACGGGACACGCCACCCCACAGTGAATCCCGCCCCTAGGAGAGGGGAAGAGAAGGCACACACCAGTCTGACTGTGGCCCCAGCAGTGGGCTGGGGGCAGACATCGGGTCGGACTGCGGCCCCGCCCACTAACTCCAGTTATACACCACAGCACAGGGGAAGTGCACTGCAGGTCCTCACCACGCCAGGGACTCTCCAAAATGACCAAACGGAAGAATTCCCCTCAGAAGAATCTCCAGGAAATAACAACAGCTAATGAACTGATCAAAAAGGATTTAAATAATATAACAGAAAGTGAATTTAGAATAATAGTCATAAAATTAATCGCTGGGCTTGAAAACAGTATACAGGACAGCAGAGAATCTCTCGCCATAAAGATCGAGTGACTAAGGAACAGTCACGAGGAGTTGAAAAACGCTTTAAACGAAATGCAAAACAAAATGGAATCCACGATGGCTCGGCTTGAAGAGGCAGAGGAGAGAATAGGTGAACTAGAAGATAAAGTTATGGAGAAAGAGGAAGCTGAAAGAAAGAGAGATAAAAAAATCCAGGAGTATGAGGGGAAAATTAGAGAACTAAGTGATACACTAAAAAAAAATAATATATGCATAATTGGTATCCCAGAGGAGGAAGAGAGAGGGAAAGGTGCTGAAGGGGTACTTGAACAAATTATAGCTGAGAACTTCCCTGAACTGGGGAAGGAAAAAGGCATTGAAATCCAAGAGGCACAGAGAACTCCCTTCAGACGTAACTTGAATCGATCTTCTGCACGACATATCATAGTGAAACTGGCAAAATACAAGGATAAAGAGAAAATTCTGAAAGCAGCAAGGGATAAACATGCCCTCACTTATAAAGGGAGACCTATAAGACTCGTGACTGATCTCTCCTTTGAAACTTGGCAGGCCAGAAAGGCTTGGCACGATATCTACAGTGTGCTAAACAGAAAAAATATGCAGCCGAGAATCCTTTATCCAGCAAGTCTGTCATTTAGAATAGAAGGAGAGATAAAGGTCTTCCCAAACAAACAAAAACTGAAGGAATTTGTCACCACGAAACCAGCCCTACAAGAGATCCTAAGGGGGATCCTGTGAGACAAAGTACCAGAGACATCACTACAAGCATAAAACATACAGACATCACAATGACTCTAAACCCATATCTTTCTATAATAACACTGAATGTAAATGGATTAAATGCGCCAACTAAAAGACATAGGGTATCAGAATGGATAAAAAAACAAGACCCATCTATTTGCTGTCTACAAGAGACTCATTTTAGATCTGAGGACACCTTTAGATTGAGAGTGAGGGGATGGAGAACTATTTATCATGCTCCTGGAAGCCAAAAGAAAGCTGGAGTAGCCATACTTATATCAGACAAACTAGACTTTAAATTAAAGGCTGTAACAAGAGATGAAGAAGGGCATTATATAATAATCACAGGGTCTATCCACCAGGAAGAGCTAACTATTATAAATGTCTATGCACCAAATACCCGAGCCCCCAGATATATAAAACAATTACTCATAAACATAAGCAACCTTATTGATAAGAATGTGGTCATTGCAGGGGACTTTAACACCCCACTTACAGAAATGGATAGATCATCTAGACACACAGTCAATAAAGAAACAAGGGCCCTGAATGATACATTGGATCAGATGGACTTGACAGATATATTTAGAACTCTGCATCCCAAAGCAACAGAATATACTTTCTTCTCGAGTGCACATGGAACATTCTCCAAGATAGATCATATACTGGGTCACAAAACAGCCCTTCATAAGTTTACAAGAATTGAAATTATACCATGCATACTTTCAGACCACAATGCTATGAAGCTTGAAATCAACCACAGGAAAAAGTCTGGAAAACCTCCAAAAGCATGGAGGTTAAAGAACACCCTACTAACGAATGAGTGGGTCAACCAGGCAATTAGAGAAGAAATTAAAATATACATGGAAACAAACGAAAATGAAAATACAACAATCCAAACGCTTTGGGATGCAGCGAAGGCAGTCCTGAGAGGAAAATGCATTGCAATCCAGGCCTATCTCAAGAAACAAGAAAAATCCCAAATACAAAATCTAACAGCACACCTAAAGGAAATAGAAGCAGAACAGCAAAGGCAGCCTAAACCCAGCAGAAGAAGAGAAATAATAAAGATCAGAGCAGAAATAAACAATATAGAATCTAAAAAAACTGTAGAGCAGATCAACGAAACCAAGAGTTGGTTTTTTGAAAAAATAAACAAAATTGACAAACCTCTAGCCAGGCTTCTCAAAAAGAAAAGGGAGATGACCCAAATAGATAAAATCATGAATGAAAATGGAATGATTACAACCAATCCCTCAGAGATACAAACAATTATCAGGGAATACTATGAAAAATTATATGCCAGCAAATTGGACAACCTGGAAGAAATGGACAAATTTCTAAACACCCACACTCTTCCAAAACTCAATCAGGAGGAAATAGAAAGCTTGAACAGACCCATAACCAGCGAAGAAATTGAATCGGTTATCAAAAATCTCCCAACAAATAAGAGTCCAGGACCAGATGGCTTCCCAGGGGAGTTCTACCAGACGTTTAAAGCAGAGATAATACCTATCCTTCTCAAGCTATTCCAAGAAATAGAAAGGGAAGGAAAACTTCCAGACTCATTCTATGAAGCCAGTATTACTTTGATTCCTAAACCAGACAGAGACCCAGTAAAAAAAGAGAACTACAGGCCAATATCCCTGATGAATATGGATGCAAAAATTCTCAATAAGATACTAGCAAATCGAATTCAACAGCATATAAAAAGAATTATTCACCATGATCAAGTGGGATTCATTCCTGGGATGCAGGGCTGGTTCAACATTCGCAAATCGATCAACGTGATACATCACATTAACAAAAAAAAAGAGAAGAACCATATGATCCTGTCAATCGATGCAGAAAAGGCCTTTGACAAAATCCAGCACCCTTTCTTAATAAAAACCCTTGAGAAAGTCGGGATAGAAGGAACATACTTAAAGATCATAAAGGCCATTTATGAAAAGCCCACAGCTAACATCATCCTCAACGGGGAAAAACTGAGAGCTTTTTCCCTGAGATCAGGAACACGACAGGGATGCCCACTGTCACTGCTGTTGTTTAATATAGTGCTGGAAGTTCTAGCATCAGCAATCAGACAACAAAGGGAAATCAAAGGCATCAAAATTGGCAAAGACGAAGTCAAGCTTTCGCTTTTTGCAGATGACATGATATTATACATGGAAAATCCGATAGACTCCACCAAAAGTCTGCTAGAACTGATACATGAATTCAGCAAGGTGGCAGGATACAAAATCAATGTGCAGAAATCAGTTGCATTCTTATACACTAACAATGAAGCAACAGAAAGACAAATGAAGAAACTGATCCCATTCACAATTGCACCAAGAAGCATAAAATACCTAGGAATAAATCTAACCAAAGATGTAAAAGATCTGTATGCTGAAAACTATAGAAAGCTTATGCAGGTAATTGAAGAAGATATAAAGAAATGGAAAGACATTCCCTGCTCATGGATTGGAAGAATAAATATTGTCAAAATGTCAATACTACCCAAAGCTATCTACACATTCAATGCAATCCCAATCAAAATTGCACCAGCATTCTTCTCGAAACTAGAACAAGCAATCCTAAAATTCATATGGAACCACAAAAGGCCCCGAATAGCCAAAGTAATTTTGAAGAAGAAGACCAAAGCTGGAGGCATCACAATCCCAGACTTTAGCCTCTACTACAAAGCTGTCATCATCAAGACAGCATGGTATTGGCATAAAAACAGACACATAGACCAATGGAATAGAATAGAAACCCCAGAACTAGACCCACAAACGTATGGCCAACTCATCTTTGACAAAGCAGGAAAGAACATCCAATGGAAAAAAGACAGTCTCTTTAACAAATGGTGCTGGGAGAACTGGACAGCAACATGCAGAAGGTTGAAACTAGACCACTTTCTCACACCATTCACAAAAATAAACTCAAAATGGATAAAGGACCTGAATGTGAGACAGGAAACCATCAAAACCTTAGAGGAGAAAGCAGGAAAAGACCTCTCTGACCTCAGCCGTAGCAATCTCTTACTCGGCACATCCCCAAAGGCAAGGGAATTAAAAGCAAAAGTGAATTACTGGGACCTTATGAAGATAAAAAGCTTCTGCACAGCAAAGGAAACAACCAACAAAACTAAAAGGCAACCAACGGAATGGGAAAAGATATTTGCAAATGACACATCGGACAAAGGGCTAGTATCCAAAATCTATAAAGAGCTCATCAAACTCCACACCCGAAAAACAAATAACCCAGTGAAGAAATGGGCAGAAAACATGAATAGACACTTCTCTAAAGAAGACATCCGGATGGCCAACAGGCACATGAAAAGATGTTCAACGTCGCTCCTTATCAGGGAAATACAAATCAAAACCACACTCAGATATCACCTCACGCCAGTCAGAGTGGCCAAAATGAAGAAATCAGGAGACTATAGATGCTGGAGAGGATGTGGAGAAACAGGAACCCTCTTGCACTGTTGGTGGGAATGCAAATTGGTGCAGCCGCTCTGGAAAGCAGTGTGGAGGTTCCTCAGAAAATTAAAAATAGACCTACCCTATGACCCAGCAATAGCACTGCTAGGAATTTATCCAAGGGATACAGGAGTACTGATGCATAGGGGCACCTGTACCCCAATGTTTATAGCGGCACTCTCAACAATAGCCAAATTATGGAAAGAGCCTAAATGTCCATCAACTGATGAATGGATAAAGAAATTGTGGTTTATATACACAATGGAATACTACGTGGCAATGAGAAAAAATGAAATATGGCCTTTTGTAGCAACATGGATGGAACTGGAGAGTGTGATGCTAAGTGAAATAAGCCATACAGAGAAAGACAGATACCATATGGTTTCACTCTTATGTGGATCCTGAGAAACATAACAGAAACCCATGGGGGAGGGGAAGGAAAAAAAAAAAAAAAGAGGTTAGAGTGGGAGAGAGCCAAAGCATAAGAGACTGTTAAAAACTGAGAACAAATTGAGGGTTGATGGGGGGTGGGAGGGAGGGCAGGGTGGGTGATGGGTATTGAGGAGGGCACCTTTTGGGATGAGCACTGGGTGTTGTATGGAAACCAATTTGACAGTAAATTTCATATTTAAAAAAAAAAAAAAAGAAAGAAAATAAATAAATAAATAAATAAATAAAAAAGAAAAAAAAAAAAAAGAAATAATTTTATCTGTCAAGTCCCTGTTCACGTTTGTTAAAATATTAAAAGAAGCTTTTTCTGAAAAAAAAAAAAAAAAAAAAAAGAAATATGCATTTATAATCCCAAACTATGCATAGCAATTTGACCCAGAAATTTTAAGTCTATGGCTTTAAAGTTAGGCAATAATAAGAGTAACATATGCAAAAATACTGAAAACTTTATAATATTGAGTAAATAATTTATAGATAGCTATACATGTATTAATCAGAAAGCTGATGAGATTAGTAGTAGAGACAGAATCGGAAAACCCTACATGATCTTAGGCTTCCATTCAGAATGGAGATCAATGTCTTGATCTTTTCTCCAAGTACATACTTTCAGTGAAAAAAATGAAATAAAAGTATGTAGTCAAAAATCCTGTAACAGTTAAATGTGAATATTATAAAATTTATAAATCAGTTAAAATAATTGTTAAATAAATTGGAAACCTAAAAAACATAATTAGAATTATCTCAGCCTCTTCATACTTTTGAGAAATTTGCTTGATCAAAATTATGTTGACAATATAGTATATTATAAAGTAAAACAGAAAATTTTAATTTAGGCTTAAATATCACACGTGGCTACTGAATACCATTTTGTACAGTATCAATTCAGGGTATATGCTCTGTGTGTGTGTGTGTGTGTGTGTGTGTGTGTGTGTGTGTATGTGTGTGTGTATTCTTTACACAATTCGTCAACAGACATATCCTTATTACTTACCTGTCACTATGCAAGGTACATGGTCTTTCCAGGAAAAAAAAATCTGAAAAGCTATGCACCATTATACCAACACTGGATGATTTGAGATTTTTATTTGTTTTTATTTTATTTTTTGCTCTGCTGAATTTTATTCTGTATTTTATAAATTAGTATCCTTCAATGTGTGCTGCATACATTTTTGCAGTCCCTGAGACACTTCTGGGGGTCTGCAAGGTCAAAATTATTTTCATAAAACCAAGATGTTATTTGCCTTTTTCACTGTGTAGACATTTGCATTAATGATGCAAAAGTAATCGTGGGCAAAGGGACTTAGCTCAAATCAAGCAGAGGGACCAAACTCAGTGATACTTATTACTGTCGTCTTTGCCACCATGTACTTGCGGAGAAAAATACGCCACTTTCACAGAAGAATATTTTTCATGAAGAAATAAAAATTATTTTTAATTAGTTATGACTCACCAGTACACATTTTTTTAGTATTTTGTGTCAAAAACATGAGAAGGGCACATGAAGTATTTTACTGCATATTGAAATACAATGGTTGATTCAAGGAAAAATACTTGTGTGCTGGGTGTGCAAACTAAACATATTTCTTTTTCCACAGAACCCCGTTTTTTACCCAAAAGAATGACACAACAATGGTTTATTCAGACTTGAGTATTTGGCAGATATTTTGATGAAAACAAAGTGAGCTTGGCACCTCAAGGACAGCAACTGTAAGTATTGTTGCCAATTATAAATTCCAAGTTTTCAAATGAAAATTAGATACTGGAAAACCAAAAGCAATATTGGCCAGCATGAATATGACAGCTTCTCAGTATTCAAAAATTTCCTGATGAGATTGGTGATATTATGAATGATTGCGATTTTTGATATTGTATGATAAAATGTGTCAATGTTTGGGAGATAGGCATAAACCGGTGAATTGATATGTTCTACAAGTGACCAAGTCACAATGCAACAAAACCATGCATGGATAAAAGATTTATTCAAAATTCAAAGTAGACCAATTAATTTTGGTATAACAGAGTTCAAAAGTTCTGTGAAATACTTGGTAATTTCTATTTTCTATTTCTTTTTTTAATTTTTTAATGTTTATTTGTTTTTGACAGAGACAGAGGCAGAGCATGAGTGGGAGAGGGGCAGGGAGCTGCAGAGACACAGAATATGGAACAGGTTCCAGGCTCTGAGCTGTCAGCACAGAGCCCGAGGCAGGGCTTGAACTCAGGAACAGTGAGATCATGACCTGAGGCTAAGTCAGACGCTCAACCGACTGAGCCACCCAGGCGCCCCACTATTTTCTATTTCTTAAGAAAATACCAGTTGATGGGGTGCCTGGCTGGCTCAGTTGGTTAAGTGTCTGACTTCACCTCAGGTCATGATCTTGCGGTCTGTGAGTTCGAGCCCCGCGCTGACCGCTCAGAGCCCGGAGCCTGTTTCAGATTCTGTGTCTCCCTCTCTCTCTAACCCTCCCCCATTCATGCCCTGTCTCTCTCTGTCTCAAAAATAAATAAACGTTAAAAAAAACAAAAAGAAAATACCAGTTGTTGAGTTCTGCTGCAGTAGTAGAAAAGAGGATTATCAGCATGACCTGAAATGCCTATTCAAATAAATTCTCTTTTCCAACTACCTGTCTTTGTGCACTAAACTTTGTTCATATACTGAAACCAAAGGAACATCCAGCAAGTGACTGAATGCAGGTATGAGAATATGGCCATCTTCTTTTAGACTGGATCTTAAAGAGATATAAAAAATGTAAGCCAGTGACACTTTTAATAAACTGTTCTTTTTAAAAAATAATATAGTTATTTTTCATAAAAATGTTAATGAAATGCTTGCTGTAACTTTTAAATGAATCTCATTAATATTTAACTTAAAAGTTCATGAATAATAATAATAATAATAATATTGATAACCCTAACTCATAGAAACACTCTTCAGGGTCCTCAAAATTTAAAGGATTATAAATGAGGACTTGAAACAAAAAAAATCAGAGAAACACTTTTCCAGACGGCAAAGAAACAAAGGATATGATAAAGTTGTCTATCAATTTCCTCCCTTATGAACGTTTCCTCACAACATACCGGATGTAGTTTCTCTTCTTTGTCCTTTTTATATCTCATAGGTCTACCGATGTATTACATGTGGTTTTATGTCACCATGTCAACTAAATTATTAGCTCTTCGAGAACAGAGCCCAAACCGAACTCCTCATTTAACAGTGTATTTAACGCACCTGGCACCGTGCCTGGCTTCAAAGGTTTGCTGATCACAGATTTGTTGAACTCAGTTAAACGTGGTCACTTTTTTTCCCCCTGACTTATTTTGATTATTTAATGCCCTATCGACATAGTCTTGGAAAATAAGTTCACGGCAGAGAGAGACTCACTTTATCAGCAATAGTTAACTCCCTTTTGTGCTATCCTTAAGGAGAAAGATCGCATAGTGAGGCCATCTATTCAACAAGTATTTCTTTGAGGTAATGACAGTAGCTGCAGGGTCTGCTGCTTTTTGTGTGTGGCTCTGGCACAGCTCTATAACTCAGACTGGGCCATTTCCCTCTCTCTCTGCTCTCGCCTAAGAGGCTCCACTGCAAAAACCAACTAGCTGTCCATGCTGTTATAAACATGACTCAGATGAATTACCTACACGCAGTGGCTGGCATATAGGGGGACAGCGTTGTTGTTACAGTCCTTGACACGGGGGGAGAATGTCCTCGTTTGGGTTCAGCTGTGTGAAAAATTAGGGGCACCAGATTGGTGCCTGTATTTTGGATCTGTGCTCAAGTTAGGAGACAATGATGGATATAATAAGTTGTTTGCTTCATGCGGTGTCTATGATTTTGTCAATACAGTAGGAGCATCCTTAGTGCTTTTTTGGAGGCTTGAGCACCCATGGCGGCCAGGTTCAAAGTTTCAGGAATTCAAAAGCCAAAGACAGCAACAGGAGAGAAAACATTCATTTTTTTTTTTTTATCAGTAGATATTTCCCAAATATCTCTTCTGTACACAGCCTTGTTTTAGACACTTCAGGGGATATAGAAGACAGGAGGTATGACATAAAGATTTTTGTATACAGATTTTATAAATATATATTTATATTTAAATATAAATTTCTATATAAATTATATATATACATAAATTGTCTGGACACATAGGTGTCATAGCTATATCTGAAACTACCTAAGTATTTATCTATCTTTCTTTCTGTCTATGTTTCTTTAACGTAGAGATTTATTGTTATTGGTATCTACGAAAAGCTTTGCACATAACGATCGATAGAAAAACATCGGTTGACGAAACAAAAGGAGGCAAAAAACCAAAAATGGCTGCACACCTAAAATACTGTCTACAGTAAGCATAAAAATGGTCTCCCAAAGATGTCCACATCCTAACCCTGGGAATCTGTGTGTATGCTACCTCATGTGGCAGAAGGGATCTGGCAAATGTAATTAAAATTAGGATCTTGAGGTGAGATTATGGTAGATTATCCAGGAGGGGCCAATTTAATCACCCCAATCCTTAATACTAGAGAACTTTTCTCGCCTGTGGCCAAAGTGTAAGGACAGGAAAGAGTCAAATACTCAGTGGCTTTGAAGATGGAGGAAGGGGGTACTACGAGCCAAGGAATCCAGGTGGTCTCTAGAAGCTGGAATTGGTGAGGAAAATGATTCCCCTCTAGAGCCTCCAGAAAGGCATATAACCTTGATTTTAGCCCAGTGAGACCCATGTTGTACTTTTGTAGGAAGAAAGGAAAATAAATTACGGCTGTGTTAAGCCACTAAATTTGCGGTAATTTATTACAGTGTCGATAGAAACTAATATACCCCCATTCTTTTTTTTTAATTTTTAATGCTTATTTTTGAGAAAGAGAGACTGAGAGTGTGGGAGGGGCAGAGGGAGAGGGAGACAGAATCTGAAGCAAACTCCAGGCTCTGAGCTGTCAGCACAGATCTCGACACGGGGCTCGAACTCATGAACCATGAGATCATGACCTGAGCCCAAGTTGGACACTCAGCCAACTAAGTCAGGCACTCCTACCCTCATCCTTGGCAGTTTATGCAAACCCTATCATACCCTGGTCCTACCAACATAACATGGTCCTGGCAAATGTATGCATCGTTACCCAACCACCACAAACAAATCTTAATTAATCCTTCCTATTGATCACCTCATATACAGATCATGCCTTTGTTACTTTAGCTTTTTTCTAAGTGTGGCAATATTTGCTTGTATGTCAATTAGTCTTGACTATCGTCGTATTATCATCCATAGCACAGTGCCTACAGCATGGACAGTTTTCTGGTAATTAATTCTGGCAAAACTGACTACCTCTTAATTTACTTTTGGCATATGTCAGATCTTCCACATAAAATAATCTGTTTATATGCTTTTATTATCTGTAAATAGAATTTAGTTCGTTCCTGTTTCCGTGATCATCTTTCCTTAAGCTTCCTACACCATTCATTGTTTGTGTTGCTTATAGTATTATTTCTATTTTTTTCCCTAATTGGCTCAAATATTTTTTATTCTACAGGTAAAAAACAAATCCCTAAAATCTTGCAGATAATGGAAAATGTTTTACTTTTCTTAAATTTTCTCACTGTAATGTTCACATCTGAATTAATAGCTTTGTTTAAGGGCACCTGGATGGCTCAGTCAGTTAAGCATCTGACTTTTGATGTCAGCTCAGGTCTTGAGTTCAAGCCCGTGTTATGCTACTCCACTTAAAAAAAAATAGCTTTGGGTTCTCGTGTGGCTTAGTCAGATAAGCATCTGACTCTTGGTTTTGGCTCAGGTTGTGATTTCACGGTTCGTGAGATAGAGCTCTGCATCGGGCTCTGCACTGATAGCATAGAGCCTGCTTGGGATTCTCTCTCTCTCTCTGCCCCTCCCCCACTCATGTTCATTCTCTCTCTCAAAATAAATAAATAAACGTTAAAGAAACTAGCTTTGTTTAACATTTTCTAAATGAGGCTAGGAATAATTCCGTTACATTTTGCTCCCTATCAAGTACGATTTAACAGCAGAAACTAGTATTTTTCTGAGGCTTCCTTATACCTTTGAACCAAGGTATTTAATAAATGTCTAATTTCATGCATGTCCAGTAATACGTTGACAATTAATTAAGGACAGGTGTTTGAAATATTACTTGATACCCAAAGAGGGAACCGCACAACAGATTTGGAAGATTGCAGAGTGAAAACACCAGTTACACTTATAGGGAGAGAAATAGCATTTAAAAATAGAGAAAGTATGACCTTTATTGAAGGTGCTCTAAGTGCCTCACTAGTCATAAGTAGGAGACACAGAAATCTATTAACATTTCAAGAGGAAAAATGTCATATAGATGGCAGCTTACTATTATAACTGCCAAGGAAATTGAAGAAACATATTTAAGTGGCTGCCTCACTCACTTAAGGGGTGTGATCATCGGCCTCCTAACTAGCACTTGTAAATTATGCAAATGTTTTACATTATTGATATAACATAGTCACTTTATTGGATTTTGATAACATGTCAAAACGTCTTAAACCTCCTCATCTATCCAAGGAGCTCAGTTCACCACTCTTGTTCAGTTTACCACTCTTGTTCAGTTTCTGTGCAGCTCATTGGCACCCGAAAGCTGACAAGGACCGTAGTTTACCTCACATTCAAGCCCCTCCATAGTCAGTCATCAATCCGCCTTCCTTGTGCTGGCCTCTATTATGAGAAAGGGATATTTTGAGAAGGAAGGATGTTCAGAGCGACATTCAGGAAGGGAAAGCTATCACGTGCTAGAATAAGCCAGGCATGCTGCGTAGGGTGGTCCTCCAATGCACGGTATGGTGATGTGGGGAATGCACATTTCATACCGGATGTTCATCTGTTGTGGAGAACTGGGGCTGTTCTACGTCTTCTCCCGTAAGCAGGAAATATGTTCCTTTCACAAAGATACTATGCGTTTGCTCAGTACTTTTTAAAAACCTGAGATCACCTAAACAGTACCTTCAATCAATGAACACCTGTTACATGGTTTAATTTGTTTAGCCTATATAAACTATTCTTCACATATAATTTTTAAAAGTTTTTATAAGTGAGACTGTAGCGTTTTTGTCCATCTTTCTCAGTATGCATTTCATCTAGACAAAATGCCTGAAAGATACACTCAGTGAATTGGAAGAAAGGTTTATTCAGGAGAAAAGCTTCTCTGACTGCATTCAGTAGAGCCTCATTAAGAACAGAAAAGAAACTGCTTTGTTGAGTAGTAACACAGTACCACCTCACACGTTAACATCGTGGGTGAACTCGGGTGATCATTCAACCTCGATCACTCTCACATTTATAAATGAACTCATTAAAAACCGAAAGAATGATTTGATGGCACTGGCACAGAGAAGCATCCTTAGTGCCCACTGCCTGAAGAAGGGACAGGCAATGGTCTGCACAAGGTTCAGGTGAACATGGCTTGTGTGGTGTGTCCATGCGTCAGCCTGGGGAGACAAAAGTACTTATTATCTTGGAGTAGCATTAATGGGACAACACAGTTTAAAAGGAAACAGCTGGAGTGTGATCTAATCTCCATGTTCCAATTTACTTATGTATAAAACATGCATAAAAAATTAAACTCACTGAACAATTTGTCTGCTCTCTGTTCCTGGCATGCCTCAGCCCTCTGGAGCAGCAGTCTTGGCTTGCGAGAACCCAGGGATGCCTTTAAATAATAAATAGATTATTCAGCGAACACGGCTTTTATAAATTCAGTATTAACTGGACTGAACCATGGTAATTATATCTAAATCATAAATATATCCTGGGGTTCGGGCCTCCCTTGTTGATACCACTTGATCCTCCCCTTAACTGTGACAGCAGAAGTGGCAGAGATCTGCACCAGCTTTGGGGAGTGACATCAGATTAAATTAAGCACTCATGCATTTATGGATCAGCATACAAAAGCAAAACTACCTCCATAAGGGATGAATAATGCATCAGAAATTTGTTCCGTACTTCCTTGGTCACATGTAGATAATGTGAACTAGTGGTCTGCATGAAGCCCTCAATACATTTACAGTAACGAGAGTCTGCCCTTTACAATTTTACATTGTATGTTTCAGTATTTTTATAGAGATCATTTATCAGCAAAGGGATATCTCCCCACCAGCATAATTTTTTTCAATGACTTATTATAAATTGAATACTTACTACGTGCCCAAGACTGTGTTAAGCAAGAGCAAACAAACGAACAAAAAGACATTCCTCAATCTTTAAGAAGCCTAAAGCTTAGATGTCACTTCGGAAAACATTAGGGTGGCTACTGTCAAAAAAAAAAAAGGAAAAGAAAAAGAAAAGAAAATAACAAGTGTGAGCGAGGATGTGGAGAAACTGGAATCCTGTGCACTTTTGGTGGGAACGTAAAATGGTGCTGCTGCTGTAGAAAATGTATGGAAGTCACTCAAAATGGAATTACAACATAATACAGCAATTCCACTTCTCAGTATATATCCAAAATAATTGAGGCAGAATCTCAAAGAGATATTTATACAACTGTATTCATAGCAGCATTACTCACCATAGTCAAGAGATAGAAGTGACCAGATTGTCCATCCAAGAAATCTGGATGCATAAATAATCCGATTATTTGAATGGATAACCAAATGTGGTATATACATACAAGGAGATGTTACGTGACATTAAAAAGGAAGGAAAACCATGCTATAGCATAGATGAATCTTGAGGACATTTTGATAAGTAAAATAAGCCAATCACAAAGAGACAAACAACATGATGCCATTTACAGGAGGGATCTAGAGCAGTCAAACTCAGAGCAACAGAAAGGTGAATGTGGTGGCCAGGGGCTAAGAGTAAAGGGTATTGGGGACCTGTTGTTAATCAATATAAAATTTCAGTTGTGTAAGATAAAAAAGTTCTGGAGACTTGTTGCAGAACAATGTGAATATACATAACTTATCGAACCGTACACTGAGAAATAGTTAAGATGGGGCGCCTGGGTGGCTCAGTTGGCTGGGCATCTGACTTCAGCTCAGGTCATGATCTCACGGTTCATGGGTTTGAGCCCTGCGTTGGGCTCTGTGCTGACAGCACAGAGCCTGGAGCCTGCTTCAGTTTCTGTCTCCCTCTCTCTCTGCCCTTCTCCTGCTTGCACGTGCTCTGTCTCTCTCTCAAAAATAAAGAAACATTAATTTTTTTTAAATTAAGATGGTAAATTTCATGTTATGCATTTTGTCACAATAAAATATTTTTCAAAGTCTGTATCGATAATAAAATCATATACACATGACAGAATTAGAGAATTCTATAAGTAAGTGTATGGTTAGACATTGAATATACATAAGTATATGTATATATGAAGCGAATACTTAGTGTTCTGATTGATCAGCCATTTATTCTAGGCCATTAAGTCTGGCTGGTTCCTGCTCTCTCCATATCGGTACACACACACACACATTAAACAGGCACATTCATAGTATCTCACCCTTACAGAGCTTGAGAGAAGAGGGAAGACAGGGTGGTACAGACAGAAACAGAGAAGCCTGATCCTCTCGAGTAAAGCCACACTATATGATGACTTTCATTCCCTAGGAGACCTTGCCTGTGGCAAGGTGGATGGAGAAGAACTAGAGCCACGTGGTGCCCATGAGTCCCAAAACACCGGTGGCCCGAAATGAGGAGGTGCGTTTCCTCTGGCCACCAAGAGAGAGAGCAGCAAGTTCAGGAAATTGGGAGGATGATTAAGGGCATTTTAAAAAGAAGTGAAGAGATACTTCAGAAGTCGCAATAGGGAGAGAGATGTGAGGAGACAGATGAAGAGAGAGAGGGAGAAAAAGGGGAGGAGAGAGGAGAAATAGAAACAGAACAAGTGAGCACATACGCTCCTTACTCATGAAGTCCGAGAAGTACAAAGAGCTCGAGGTATTGTGCAATTATGTTTGGCCACTGAAAACTTGTTCCTGTGTCATTGACATTCCTTCCACAATTTTTTTAATCTTTATTTTTGAGAGAGAGAGAGAGGGAGAGAGAGAGAGAGACAGAATGAAAGTAGGGGAGGAACAGAGGGAGAGGGAGACACAGAATCCGAAGCAGGATCCAGACTCTGAGCTGTCGGAACAGAGCCTAATGCTGGGCTCGAACCCATGAACTGTGAGTTCATGACCTGTGCTGAAGTCGAATGCTTAACTGACTGGGCCACCCAGGCGCCCCACAAATGTTTAAAGTGGGAATCACAGGAGAGGGTTCTGTGTCAGCTTTGGGTCCTGCTATATCCGAATTAATAAGAAGGGTCCTGGTTACGTAATCAAACAGGCCAAGTTTGAACCTTTACTCCATTTCTAATTGCACAATGATCTCTTACATTACCAGTGCAAAATCTTAGTCTGTGAAGTCTCACATGATCAGATCATGAACCCCTGAGGACGTTCCCTTCTGTTTCTATTTGCCGAAAGTCATTATTGGAGAAATGTGCTAGGTTGTGACAAATGGTTTTGCTGCATATATTGGGATAGGCATAAGGTTTTATCTTTTCACATTAATTAATATGTTGAATGATTTTCAAATGGCAAATCAATCTTATGTCCCAGAAATAAGCTGCACATGGTCATTTTATCTTAGCTCTTTAATATATTGCTGGATTTGATTTGCTAAAACTTTATTTAGGATTTTTGCATGTTCAGGGGCCATACTGGTCTCTATTTTCCTCTATTTGGTGTTGGTTTTAGGGCAATTTCAATCTTAAAGAATAAGATAGGAGATATTACTTCTCTTCATTTTTTAATAGTTTGTATAAAATTGATATTATTTCTTAATTTATTGTTTGATATACTTCACCAATTTTTTGTAGTAAAGTTTTAAAATATATATTTAGTGTCTTTAATAGATACAGGGCTATGGAGTTTATTAATTTCTTCCTCAGTGAGTTTGATAGTTGGTCTTTAAAGACTTTGTACATTTTATCTAAGTTTCTTCTTTATTGGCATGAATTTGTTAATGACATTGATTTACTGCCTTTTGATATCTTTGAAATCTACAATTATGTCACCTCTTTAATATTTTTTTATTTTTTTAAGTTTATTTATTTTTTATTAAAATTTTTTTTAATGTTTATTTATTTTTTGAGACAGAGACAGAGCATGAATGGGGGAGGGTCCAAGAGAGAGGAAGACACAGAATCTGAAGCAGGCTCCAGGCTCCAAGCTGTCAGCACAGAGCCTGGCACGGGTCTTGAACTCACGAACTGTGAGATCATGACCTGGGCCGAAGTTGGACGCTTAACCAACTGAGCCACCCAGGCAGCTCTTACCTCTTTAATTTCTGACATTGGTCATTGTGTCATTTCTTTTTCCTGGTCAACCTGCCTGAAGATTTATCAATTTAATATTCTTTTTTAAAATTTTATTATATTTAAAGACCTAGATTTTGTTTCATTGGTTTCTTATAATTGTACATTTTTGTTTCAATTATTTCCTGTGATCTTTAGTGTTTTACTTCTGCATTCCTTCGGTTTAATTAGGGGATGTTCTAATTTGTGACATTTTTTTTTCTTTTCTAAACTTGCCATTCAATGATACAGAATTCTCCTATGAATTGTTCCAGCAGTGACAGATTAATTTTTGACATGCATTTCCATTTAGATTCAATTTAAAAAATATATATTTAATTTCCCTTTTGATTTGTTTTTTGTCCTGTGGGTAATTTAAAAATGTGTTACTTAGTTTTCAAGAATGGATGATTTTTCAGAAATCTTTGAAAACAAAAAAACAAAAAAACAAACAAAAAAACAAAAGCAACTAAAAACTCTATAATCTTAAAAAGTATCTTTTAAAGATGAATGAGGGGCACCTGGGTGGCTCAGTCGGTTAAGCATCCAACTTCGGGTCAGGTCATGATCTCACTGTTCCTGGGTTCAAGCCCTGCGTTGGGTTGTGTGCTGACAGCTCGGAGCCCGAAGCCTGCTTCAGATTCTGTGTCTCATTCTCTCTCTGCCCCTCCCCTACTCATGCTCTATCTCTCTCTCTCAAAATTAAATAAACATTAAAATTTTTTTAAATGAATGAGAAGTTAAGACATTCACATATGAACAAGAGATAATGGTTAGTTATCACTAAACTTGCCTGGCAAAATATGTGAAAAAAGGGATTGAAATGCAATGATACTAGCCACATGAAGATACCCAAAGCTACATGAAAAAATACATCCCCAGTAAAGACAAATACATAGGCAAATATAAAAGTAGGTATTGTATTTTTAGACTGTGACATCACTTTTTATTTCCCATAGGATTTAAAAGACAAATGCATAGGGGCACCCAGGTAGACTCAGTAGGTTAGGCATCTGACTTTTGATTTCAGCCCAGGACATGATCTCATGGTGCTTGGGATTGAGCCTTAAGTAGGCTGTGCTGTCGACATGGAGCATGCTTGGATTTCTCTCTCCCTCTCTTTCTGTCCATCTCCTGCTCATGTGCTCTCTCTCTCTCTCTCTCAAAATAAATAAACATTTTTTAAAAAAGATAAATGCATAAAAATAATCATGTATATGCTCTTGGACACATAATATTTAAAGATGTAATTTATGACAACAATATTTGTGGGGGATGGTGGAAATGTATAGGAGCAGAGTTTTTGTATGCTGCTGAAATTAAGTTGTTATCAATTTGAAGTAGACTGCTATGAGTTTAAGATATTAAGTGTGACCGCCACAGTAACTATACAGAAAATATCTTTAAAAATATTCATGAATTAAATATGAAGGAAAACAAAGGATTTTCCTACAAAACAATGTCAAATAAACACAAAAGAAATCAATAATGGAGAACAATTAGAGACACAAGAGTGGCAGAAGATATACAGAAAAGTATGTCTTTAAAAAATCTAAATGGAGAGGTAAGTCTTTCTTTATCACTAATTACATTAAATGTAAATGGATTACCTCTCTATTCAAAAGGCAGAGATTGGGGCGCCTGGGTGGCTCAGTCAGTTGAGCAACCAACTTCGGCTCAGGTCATGATCTCACGGTTTGTGAGTTCGAGCCCCGTGTTGGGCTCTGTGCTCACAGCTCAGAGCCCGGAGCCTGCTTCAGATTCTGTGTCTCCCTCTCTCTCTGCCCCTCCCCCGCTCATGCTCTCTCTCTCTCTCTCTCTCTCTCTCTCTCTCTGTCAAAAATAAATAAACATTAAAAAAAAATTTTTTTTTAAAGAAAAAGGCAGAGATTGCCTGTTTCCTGTCCAGCATGTAAGGAGCATGAAATCTGCTAAAAAAACTGAATAAACTGAAAAATCAACAATACTTCTTAGATTCATTAGAAAAATGGGGTCACAGAGAAAACAACTGCCATAAAAAATACAGACAGGGGAATAAAGAGAATCGTGACTTACTGGAGCTGAAATGCATGGTAGTAAACTTCATGGGATCCAGTAGGATGGGTGGAAAACTTGAACTATAATTGAGGATTGTTGGAGGCTCAGCATGAACGAGTGTGAGAGTAAAAACTCCACGGTGACTCAATAATAGGGACACTTTACACTTTTGTGAGTTTAACATCTGTTTATTCTAATAGGTTCTAACACTGGAAATCTGAAAAAATATCCCCTATGCTTCTGGTAGAGTGGGGAAGAAGTAGTTATTTTAAAATCAATACCAGAGAGTTGGAAAATATCAAATTACTTGGGTTAACCATTTGTTCTAAATAAAACATGAATCTAAAAAGAACTCCGAAGAGAAACTTTAAAAGTATGTTGAACTAAAATGAAAATGAAATCATCACTTATAAAAATTTGTAGGTAGCAGCAAAAGTAGTGCTTAGAGGGAAATTTATAGCACTGAATACATAATTTAGAAAGAAAGAAAGATTGGGCACCAGGGTGGCTCAGTCAATTAAGTGGCCGACTTCAGCTCAGGTCATAATCTCCTGGTTTGTGAGTTCGAGCTCCACAATGAGGGGCTGCTCAGAGCCTGGAAACTGCTTCGGATTCTGTGTCTCCCTCTCTCTACCCCTCCCCCACTATGCTTTGACTCTCTCTCTCTCTTTCTCTCTCTCTCTCAAAAATAAGTAAACATTATTTTTTTAAAATATAGATCTAAAATCATCAATATAAACATCTATTTTAGTGAACTAGACAAAGAAAAGCAAATTAAATCCAAGGTAAGCAAAATAAATGGTTAAAATTAGAACAGAAAGCAATGAAATCTAAAACAGAAAATCAATAGAGAAGATGAAGAAAATGGGAAGGGAAGGGAGGGGAGGGGAGAGGACAGGAGAGGAGAGGAGAGGAAAGGAAAGGAAAGGAAAGGAAAGGGAAAATAATGAGAACAATGAGAAAAAAAAATAAAGGAAAAATGTATAGATTGGGAAACAAAGTAAAATTTTTCACAGATGACATGATTGCCTATGTAAAAAATCAAAACAAATTGATTATTCTTTAAAAAAATTTTTAATGTTTATTTTTAATTTAGAGAGAGAGAGAATGAATGGGGCAGGAGCAGAGAGAGAGGGAGACAGAGAATCAAAAGCAGACTTCAGGCTCTGAGCTGTTACCACAGAGACTGATGCAGGGCTGGAACTCAAGAACCATGAGATCATAACTTGGGCTGAAGTCAGACACTTAACCCACTGAGCCACTCAGGTGCCCCAAAATCCAAACTAATTAAAAAAAATCCTTAAGCAATCACAGCAAAGTTTCAGGATACAAGGTTACTGTACAAAACTCAATCACTTTCCTATATGCCAGCAATGAATAAGTAAAATTTGAAATTAAAAACACAACGCCATTTACATTAGCACCTCACAAATTATATATATATTAATATATTTATATATATTTATGTAGATATTAATATATATATTTATATATATATGTACAAGATCTAGATAAAGATCAAGTTTCTACAAAACTCTGATGAAATAAATCAAAAAGACCTATATAAATGGAGAACTATTCCATGTTTATGAATAGGAAAACTCAATATTTTCAAGATGTCAGTTACTTCCAACTTGGTCTATAGATTCAATATAATCTCAACTCCAATCTCACCAAGTTATTTTGTACATATTCATAAACTGATTCTAAAGTTTATATGGAGATGTACAAAGACCCATGATAGCCATCATGGTACTGAACAAGAAGAGAGACAGGGTACTGACAGAACCTGACTTCAAGACTTTATATAAAGACATAGTAATCAAGACAGTGGAGTATTGGTGAAAAAAATAGGTAAGTTACATAAAATAGAGTCTAAAAGTAGGGCCAAATAAATATAATCAACTGATCTTTGAAAAAGGAGCAAAGACAATACTATGGGGCAAAGATTGTCTTTTCAACACATGATGTTGAAAAACTGGGCATTGACATCTAGAAAGTATCTCTAGACATAGGCTTTCATCTCTGACAAAAAAAAAAAGACTCAAAATGGATCATAGACCTAAATATAAAACATAAAACTATAGGGGCACCTGGATGGCTCAGTTGGTTGATCGTCTGGCTTCAGCTCAGGTCATGATCTCACAGCTTGTGAGTTCGAGCCCCGCATCTGGCTCTGTGCTGACAGCTCGGAGCCTGGAGCCTGCTTCGGATTCTGTGTCTCCCTCTCTCTCTGCCCCTCCCCTGCTCATGCTCTGTCTCTCTCTGTCAAAAATAAATAAACATTAAAAAAATTTTTTTAAACATAAAACTATAAAATCCCTAGAGGAGAGCATAGGAGAAAATTGAGATAAGCTTGGGTACAGCAATGACTTAAAAAAAATGTTTTTAATGTTTATTTATTTTTGAGAGAAAGAGAGAGACAGCACGAGTGGGGGAGGAGCAGAGAGAGAGAGGAAGACACAGAATCCAAAACAGGCTCCAGGATCTGAGTTGTCAGCACAGAGCCCGATGTGGGACTTGAACTCACAGACTGTGAGATCATGACCTGAGCTGAAGTCAGATGCTTAACCGACCAAGCCACCCAGGTGCCCCCAGCAATGATTTTTTTAGATATCACACAAAAGGCAAAATGCATGAAAGAAGTAATTGATAAATTGCACTTCATTATAATTTTTAAAATCTGCTCTGTGGAAGACAGTCAGAATGAGACAATAAGCCACAGTCTGTGAGGAAGTATTTCTAAAAGATGTATTTGATAAAGGACTGTTATTTAAAATGCACAAAAATCTCCTAAAACCCAACAATAGAAAAACAAACAACTGGTTAGCCAGTTCCTACAGCTAATCAACAATTATCCTATTCTCCTGCAAGTGCAATTGTCAAATACAAACTACCCAATCCAGAGCGCACACACTTTCTACCATCTTTAACAGGTTTCACACCCTGAGCCACACTACTCACCTGTCCTAACCACCCCCCAGGGACAAGTACCTAACAACTAGGAACAGCGCTGTTCCCCAGAGCCCATTGAAATGACTAAAACTAAACTACCCTAAGCCTCTTTATCCTGCCTTTCCGTTTATTTCCTGAAGAAACCACAATAAATTCTCTTACCCATGTTTTTTTGCCCTTCTCTTTACCTCCTGATAGAACTTGGTGCTTTACCATGTATAGGAGGGCTGATATCAACTCCTCCCCTCTGGCCCACAAGTGGAACAACTTTCTACGACTCGAGAGGAGCCTCTAGCCCACAGATGGCCCCACTGTAGATAACTACCCTGAGACCTCACCACCACATCCCTCACTCCATAAAAGCTGGGGATTAAATTAGGGATGGGGTGGAGAATAGGGACAGAGAAAGGCCATATACTATCTATCTGATCGCCCCTATCAGTAAGTTACCCTGAATAAAACTAAATTGTGTAAATTGTATGGAGTGGCTTTCTTCATCTTTTAGCATTCAAGTGTCTTCTTAGTCTGGAAGATGCATTACTAACCTTCCTCCACCTTCTAATACCATGTGACCCCTCTGGGTCATGGCATGCCATATTCTTTTCAGAACTACAAGTAACAAATTATCTTTCAATGGAAAACGTCTCCGGCTCTGTTGGTCTTACTATATCTCAAATTTCGCATTAATACCCTATATTTTTAAACTCATTTTAGGAGGAATGAATACAAGTCCATCTCAAACTCTTCCCAGAAATAGAAGAGAAGACAACACTTCCTAACGGATTTTATATGCCAAGCATGACTCAGAAGCCAGAAAAAGACACAAGAAACAATATTGCAGAACAATATCCCTTATAAATATAGATGCATGAATGCTCAAAAAATACCAGCAAAATGAATCCAACTGGATATTAACAGAATTACATGTTATGGCCAGGTGGAATTTATGCCAAGAAGCAAAGGGTTTCAAAATAAAAGAAAATCAATTAATGTTACACACTACCTTAAATGGAATTAATAAAAATGCACACACACACACACACACACACACTCTAATCACCCGAACTGATGTAGATAATGCATTTGACAAAATCAAACACCCTTTATGATAAAAATACTTGGACAACTAGGAATAGAAGTGAACTTACACCATATGATAAGAGGCATTAATGAAAATCCCACAGTTAGTATTATGCTCTTTGGTAAAAGACTGCAATCTTCCCTGCTAAGATCAGCAACACTGATTTGATTAGGATCAGACTGATTAGGATACCCACTTTCATCATTGCTATTCTGCATTGTACAGGAAGTTCTAGCCAGGGCACTTAGAGAAACAGACAAAACAAAAGCATCCAAACTGTTAAGAAAGAAGTAAAGCTATCTGAATTCACAGATGGCATGATCCTAAACAGAGAAAACCTCAAAGAACCCTCCAGAAAGGTATAAGAGAGCTATTATATAAATTCAGTCAAGTGGGATGATACCAGACCAAAATGCAAAAATCAGTTGTACTTCTTTACTTTCACAATGAACATTCATAAAAGGAAACTTCAATGCAATTCCATTTATAAAAGCATATAATAGAATAAAATATCCAGGAATCAATTTAACTACAAAGTGAATTATGTATAAACTGAAAACTACAAAACATTGTTGAAAGAAATTGGGGAAGACCTAAAATTAATTGGAAGATATCCTATAATTCATAGGTAAGAGGATTTGATATTTTAGAGATGCCAAAACTACCCAAGTGGTGATCTATAGCTTTGCTGCACAGCTGCTTATTTTTTCAAAAATTGAAACACTGTAATTCCCTTCATTCTCATGGTGTTACAAACCAACTGTATATCAACTGATAAAGATAGAATATATATTCAACGGAGTATTATTGAGCTATACAAATTAAGGAAGCTCTGATTCATGTTACCCCATAGGTAAACCTAAAAACATTATGCTAAATAAAATAAGCCATTGACAAAAGAATAGATATTGTGTGATTTCATTTAAATAAAATATATGCAATACAGAAACACATAGAGATAAGAGGTCACCTAAAGCCCATGAAATGGGAAAATATGTACAAAGTTAATGTCTGGAAGAATGAAAAATTTGAAATTAGTGATGAGGTTAATACAGCATTGTGATTGTAATTAACGTTCTGGAATCATTCACTAAAAACTGGTTAACACACACACACACACACACACACACACACACACACACAATATTTAAACAAACAAATAGACAAGTCTAGGTTTAAACTCTTAATACACTTTGTTACAGTTTTGATATTCGACTAGTCATTTAAACTCTAGTTTATCCATTTAAATATTGGAAGTAACAATGTCCTCTCACATGCTATTATAAGACATAAAGTAACTAGATTACATTGAATATCTAGAAGGTATCTAGAAGAACATCTTGCACATACTGGATGTTCCATATATTCCCATTTTCCTTCTTTTCTTTCCTTTCCCACAGTTTTTTTTCTTTTTGTGTGAATTGGTCAATTTGTTTTTACAGAAGGACTCAGTCAGACTTCCAGTTTTATTTATTTATTTTTAATGTCTATTTGTTTATTTTTGAGATAGAGACCATGTGAGAGGAGGAGGGGCAGAGAGAAAGAGGGAGAGGGAGAGAATCCCAAGGAGGCTCTGTGCAGACAGCATGGAGGCTAACATGGGGTTTGATCCCATAACCATGAAATGATGAATGACCTGAGCCCAAACCATGAGTTGGATGCTCAACAGACTGAGCAACCCTGGCACCCCAGCTGTATTTTTAAATAAGCTCTTTATTGTTTCATAATATTTTTTGATTTTTAAAAAAAGATGTGGAGAGTTCCTTTATAACCCACATTCAGTTTCCACTATTTTTACCATCTTATATTAGCATAGTACATTTGTAACATTTAAGAGATTAATATTGATTTATTATTATTAACTGAAGTCTATACTTCATTTAGATTTACTTTATTTTTACCCACTATCCTTATCTGTTCCAGGATCCCATTCAGTATACCAGATAACATCATTCACTCATCATGTCTGCTTAGACTCCCCTTAAGCTGTAACAGATTTTTAGATATCCTATCTTGATAAAATTGGTAGTTTTAAGAAGTAATGGTCAGATATTTCACGGGACACCAGTCTGTTGGAATCTGTCAGATGTGTTTTCATGATTTTATTAGCATTTTGGGTTTGGGAGAGGAAAACCACAGAGTGTCATTTTCATAACATGGTATCAATGGTACATGCTGTCAGCATGACCCATACAGTTGATGTTAACCTTGATCACCTGGCTGAGGTAGTATTCATTAGATTTAGTTACTGTAACGTTTGTTTTGAGTCATTTATTTCTTTTTAGTTGAAGTATAATTGGCATAACATTATATTAGTTTTGGTTATACGACATATTGATTCAATATTTGTATACGTTATCAACATTATCAACAATGCAATAAGTCTGGTTATCATCTGTCACCACACAATGTCACAATTTTATTTTCATGTGACCCTTTTCATGAGACCCTTTAAGATTTACTCTCTTAGTCACTTTCAAATATGCATTACAGTGTTATTGACTATAGTCAGTACCCTTATGATTTATTTTATAACTTGATCTTGATCTCCTTCACCTGTTTCACCAACCCCCAAACCTACTTTATTCTGGCAACCACAAATGTGTTTTTATATCTACGAGTTTTGGTTTGTTTTGTTTTCTTTTGTTTTGTCAAATTCCACATATAAGTGAAATAACACAGTGTATGTCATCTCTGACTTATTTCACTTAGCATAATACCTTCAAGGTCCATCGTGTTGTCACAAATGACAAGATATCATTAGTTTTTATGGCAGAGTAGTGTTTCGGTGTATATATATGTGTATATATATATATATATATGTATATAATAGATATTAATAGATAGATCTATATATAATTAATTATTAGATCTATCAATTAATAGATCTCTCTATATAATTATATATAGATATATAGATATATTATAGATAGATATTATATAATATAGATATTATATATAGATATATATATCTATAATTAGATAGATAATAACATATCTATCAATAAATCAATCTAAAGATAGTTGCTCCCATATCTTGGCTATTTTATTTTATTTTATTTTATTTTATTTATTTTTTTTTACATCTTTTTTATTTATTTTAATTTGTTTTCAATATATGAAGTTTATTGTCAAATTGGTTTCCATACAACACCCAGTGCTCATCACAAAAGGTGCCCTCCTCAATACCCATCATCAACCCTCAGTTTGTTCTCAGTTTTTAACAGTCTCTTATGCTTTGGCTCTCTCCCACTCTAACCTCTTTTTTTTTTTTCCTTCCCCTCCCCATGGGTTTCTGTTAAGTTTCTCAGGATCCACATAAGAGTGAAACCATATGGTATCTGTCTTTCTCTGTATGGCTTATTTCACTTAGCATCACACTCTCCAGTTCCATCCACGTTGCTACAAAAGACCATATTTCATTCTTTCTCATTGCCACGTAGTATTCCATTATGTATATAAACCACAATTTCTTTATCCATTCATCAGTTGATGGACATTTAGGCTCTTTCCATCATTTGGCTATTGTTGAGAGTGCTGCTATAAACATTGGGGTACAAGTGCCCCTATGCATCAGTACTCCTGTATCCCTTGGGTAAATTCCCAGCAGTGCTATTGCTGGGTCATAAGGTAGGTCTATTTTTAAATTTTTCAGGAAACTCCACATTGTTTTCCAGAGTGGCTGCACCAGTTTTCATTCCCACCAACATTGCAAGAGGGTTCCCGTTTCTTCACATCCTCTCCAGCATCTATAGTCTCCTGATTTGTTCATTTTGGCCACTCTGACTGGCGTGAGGTGATATCTGAGTGTGGTTTTGATTTGTATTTCCCTGATGAGGAGCGACGTTGAGCATCTTTTCACGTGCCTGTTGGCCATCCGGATGTCTTCTTAAGAGAAGTGTCTATTCATGTTTTCTGCCCTTTTCTTCACTGGGTTATTTGTTTTTCGGGTGTGGAGTTTGGTGAGCTCTTTATAGACTTTGGATACTAGCCCTTTGTCCGATATGTCATTTGCAAATATCTGTTCCCATTCCGTTGGTTGCCTTTTAGTTTTGTTGGTTGTTTCCTTTGCTGTGCAGAAGCTTTTTATCTTCATAAGGTCCCAGTAATTCATTTTTGCTTTTAATTGCCTTGCCTTTGGGGATGTGTCGAGTAAGAGATTGTTATGGCTGAGGTCAGAAAGGTCTTTTCCTGCTTTCTCCTCTAGGGTTTTGATGGTTTCCTGTCTCACATTCAGGTCCTTTATCCATTTTGAGTTTATTTTTGTGAATGGTGTGAGAAAGTGGTCTAGTTTCAACCTTCTGCATGTTGCTGTCCAGTTCTCCCAGCACCATTTGTTAAAGAGACTGTCTTTTTTCCATTGGATGTTCTTTCCTGCTTTGTCAAAGATTAGTTGGCCATACGTTTGTGGGTCTAGTTCAGGGGTTTCTATTCTATTCCATTGGTCTATGTGTCTGTTTTTGTGCCAATACCATGCTGTCTTGATGATGACAGCTTTGTAGTAGAGGCTAAAGTCTGGGATTGTGATGCCTCCTGCTTTGGTCTTCTTCTTCAAAATTACTTTGGCTATTCGGGGCCTTTTGTGGTTCCATATGAATTTTAGGATGGCTTGTTCTAGCTTTGAAAAGAATGCTGAGCAATTTTGATTGGGATTGCATTGAATGTGTAGATAGCTTTGGGTAATATTGACGTTTTGACAATATTTATTCTTCCAATCCATGAGCACAGAATGTTTTTCCATTTCTTTATATCTTCTTCAGTTTCCTTCATAAGCTTTCTATAGTTTTCAGCATACAGATCTTTTACATCTTTGGTTAGATTTATTCCTAGGTATTTTATGCTTCTTGGTGCAATTGTGATCAGTTTCTTTATTTGTCTTTCTGTTGCTTCATTGTTAGTGTATAAGAATGCAACTGATTTCTGTACATTGATTTTGTATCCTGCAACTTTGCTGAATTCACGTATCAGTTCTAGCAGACTTTTGGTGGAGTCTTTCAGATTTTCCATGTATAATATCATGTCATCTGCAAAAAGTGAAAGCTTAACTTCATCTTTGCCAATTTTGATGCCTTTGATTTCCTTTTGTTGTCTGATTGGTGATGCTAGAACCTCCAACACTATGTTAAACAACAGCGGTGAGAGTGGACATCCCTGTTGTGTTCCTGATCTCAGGGAAAAAGCTCTCAGTTTTTCCCCATTGAGGATGATGTTAGCTGTGGGCTTTTCATAAATGGCTTTTATGATTTGTAAGTATGTTCCTTCTATCCCGACTTTCTCGAGGGTTTTTATTAAGAAAGGGTGCTGAATTTTGTCAAAGGCCTTTTCTGCATCGATTGACAAGATCATATGTTTCTTCTCTTTTTTTTTATTGATGTGATGTATCACGTTGATTGATTTGCGAATGTTGAACCAGCCCTGCATCCCAGGAATGAATCCCACTTGATCATGGTGAATAATTCTTTTTATATGCTGTTGAATTCGATTTGCTACTATCTTATTGAGAATTTTTGCATCCATATTCATCAGGGATATTGGCCTGAAGTTCTCTTTTTTTACTGGGTCTCTGTCTGGTTTAGGAATCAAAGTAATACTGGCTTCATAGAATGAGTCTGAAAGTTTTCCTTCCCTTTCCATTTCTTGGAATAGCTTGAGAAGGATAGGTATTATCTCTGCTTTAAACATCTGGTAGAACTCCCCTGGGAAGCCACCTCGTCCTGGACTCTTATTTTTTGGGAGATTTTTGATGACTGATTCAATTTCTTTGCTGGTTATGGGTCTGTTCAAGCTTTCTATTTCCTCCTGATTGAGTTTTGGAAGTGTGTGGGTGTTTAGGAATTTGTCCAATTCTTCCAGGTTGTCCAGTTTGTTGGCATATAATTTTTCATAGTATTCCCTGATAATTGCTTGTATCTCTGAGGGATTGGTTGTAATCATTCCATTTTCATTCATGATTTTATCTATTTGGGTCATCTCCCTTTTCTTTTTGAGAAGCCTGGCTAGAGGTTTGTCAATTTTGTTTATTTTTTCAAAAAACCAACTCTTGGTTTCATTGATTTGCTCTACAGTTTTTTTAGATTCTATATTGTTTATTTCGGCTCTGATCTTTATTATTTCTCTTCTTCTGCTGGGTTTAGGCTGCCTTTGCTGTTCTGCCTCTATTTCTTTTAGGTGTGTTGTTAGATTTTGTATTTGGGATTTTTCTTGTTTCTTGAGATAGGCCTGGATTGCAATGCATTTTCCTCTCAGGACTGCCTTCGCTGTATCCCAAAGCATTTGGATTGATGTATTTTCATTTTCATTTGTTTCCATATGTTTTTAAATTTCTTCTCTAATTGCCTGGTTGACCCATTTATTCTTCAGTAGGGTGTTCTTTAACCTCCATGCTTTTGGAGGTTTTCCAGACGTTTTCCTGTGGTTGATTTCAAGCTTCATAGCATTGTGGTCTGAAAGTATGCATGGTATGATTTCAATTCTTGTATACTTATGAAGGGCTGTTTTGTGACTCAGTATGTGATCTATCTTGGAGAATGTTCCATGTGCACTCGAGAAGAAAGTATATTCTGTTGCTTTGGGATGTAGAGTTCTAAATATATCTGTCAAGTCCATCTGATCCAATGTATCATTCAGGGCCCTTGTTTCTTTACTGACCATGTGTCTAGATGATCTATCCATTTCTGTAAGTGGAGTGTTAAAGTCCCCTGTAATTACCACAGTCTTATCAATAAGGTTGCTTATGTTTGTGAGTAATTGTTTTATATATTTGGGGGCTCCCATATTCAGCGCATAGACATTTATAATTGTTAGCTCTTCCTGATGGATAGACCCTGTGATTATTATATAATGCCCTTCTTCATCTCTTGTTACAGCCTTTAATTTAAAGTCTAGTTTGTCTGATATAAGTATGGCTACTCCACCTTTCTTTTTACTTCCAGTGGCATGATAAATAGTTCTCCATCCCCTCACTCTGAATCTGAAGGTGTCCTCAGATCTAAAATGAGTCTCTTGTAGACAGAAAATAGATGGGTCTTGTTTTTTTTATCCATTCTGATACCCTATGTCTTTTGGTTGGCGCATTTAGTCCATTTACATTCAGTGTTATTATAGAAAGATAAGGGTCTAGAGTCATTGTGATGTCCGTAGGTTTCATGCTTGTAGGGATGTCTCTGGTACTTTGTCTCACAGGATTCCTCTTAGGATCTCTTGTAGGGCTGGTTTAGTGGTGACGAATTCCTTCAGTTGTTGTTTGTTTGGGAAGACCTTCATCTCTCCTTCCATTCTAAATGACAGACTTGCTGGATAAAGGATTCTCGGCTGCATATTTTTTTTTTCTGTTCAGCACATTGAAGATCTCTTGCCATTCCTTTCTGGCCTGCCAAGTTTCAGTAGAGAGATCGGTCACGAGTCTTATAGGTCTCCCTTTATATGTTAGAGCATGTTTATCTCTAGCTGCTTTCAGAATTTTCTCTTTATCCTTGTATTTTGCCAGTTTCACTATGATATGTCATGCAGAAGATCGATTCATGTTATGTCTGAAGGGAGTTCTCTGTGCCTCTTGGATTTCAATGCCTTTTTCCTTCCCCAGGTCCGGGAAGTTCTCAGCTATTATTTCTTCAAGTACAGCTTCAGCACCTCTCCCTCTCTCTTCCTCCTCTGGAATACCAATTATGCGTAGATTATTTCTCTTTAGTGCATCACTTAGTTCTCTAATTTTCCCCTCATACTCCTGGATTTTTTTATCTCTCTTTTTCTCAGCTTCTTCTTTTTCCATAATTTTATCTTCTAGTTCACCTATTCTCTCCTCTGCCTCTTCAATCCGAGCCGTAGTTGTCTCCATTTTATTTTGTAGCTCATTGATAACATTTTTTAGCTCCTCCTGACTGTTTCTTAGTCCCTTGATCTCTGTAGCAAGAGATTCTCTGCTGTCCTCTATACTGTTTTCAAGCCCAGCGATTAATTTTATGACTATTATTCTAAATTCACTTTCTGTTATATTGTTTAAATCATTTTTGATCAGTTCGTTAGCTGTTGTTATTTCCTGGACGTTTTTTTGAGGGGAATTCTTCCATTTGGTCATTTTGGATAGTTCCTGGAGTGGTGAAGGACTGTGGGGCACTTCCCCTGTGCTGTCTTGAATAACTTGCGTTTGTGGGCGGGGCCGCACTCAGCCCTGATGTCTGCCCCCAGCCCACCGCTGGGGCCACAGTCAGACTGGTGTGTGCCTTCTCTTCCCCTCTCCTAGGGGCGGGATTCACTGTGGGGTGGCATGGCCCGTCTGGGCTACTTGCACACTGCCAGGCTTGTGGTGCTGGGGATCTGGCGTATTAGCTGGGGTGGGTAGGCAAGGTGCACGGGGGCAGGAGGGGCAGGCTTAGCTCACTTCTCCTAGGTGATCCACTTCAGGAGGGGCCCTGTGGCAGCGGGAGGAAGTCAGATCCGCTGCCGGAGGTTTGGCTCCGCAGAAGCACAGAGTTGGGTGTTTGCTCAGAGCGAGCAAGTTCCCTGGCAGGAATTGGTTCCCTTTGGGATTTTGGCTGGGGGATGGGCGAGGGAGATGGCACTGGAGAGCGCCTTTGTTCCCCGCCAAGCTGAGCTCTGTCGTCCGGGGCTCAACAACTCTCCCTCCTGTTGTCCTCCAGCCCTCCAGTTCTCAGAGCAGAGCTGTTAACTTATGACCTCCCAGATCCTAAGTCCCACTTGCTGTCAGAACACACTCCGTCAGGCCCCTCCGCTTTTGCCAGCCAGACTCGGGGGCTCTGCTTGGCCGGCGGGCCGCCCCTCTGCCCTGGCTCCCTCCCGCCAGTCCATGGAGGGTGCACCGCCTCTGCCTCTCCGCCCTTCCTACCCTCTTCCATGGGCCTGTCGTCTGCGCTTGGCTCCAGAGACTCTGTTCTGCTAATCCTCTGGAGGTTTTCTGGGTTATTTAGGCAGGTGTAGTTGGAATCTAAGTGATCAGCAGGACATGCGGTGAGCCCAGAGTCCTCCTACACTGCCATCTTCCCAGGATCTTTTATCTTGGCTATTTTAAATAATGTTTCAACAAATATAAAGGTGCATACATATTTGCTAGTTAGGGTTTTCATTTTATTTGGATAAATACCCAAAAGTGGAATTGCTGAAACACATGCCTATTCCTATTTTTTTAATTTTTTGAGGAAGTTTCATATGGTTTTTCATAGTGGCTGCACCAATTTACATTCCCACAAATAGTGCACAAATGTTTTATTTTCCACATTCTTGCTAACACTTATTTCTTGTCTTTTTGATTCTAGCCATTCTGATAGGTGTGAGGTGGTATCTCATTATGGAATTGATTCACATTTTACCACTGATTAGTAATGTTGAGCATCTTTCCATGTGCCTGTTGGCCATCTATATGTCTTCTCTGGGAAAACATGTGTTCAGATTTTCTGCACATTTCTTAAATGAGTTTTTTTATTGAATTGCATCAGTTCTTCATATATATTGGATATTAATCCCTTATCAAATGTATAATTTGCAAATATCTTCTCCATTCATCAGGTTTCCTTTTCATTTAGTTGATGGTTTTCTTTGCTGTGGAGAAGGTTTTAATTTGACTTTTCATGTATTTATTTTTGTTTTTGTTGTCCTTGGTTTTGGAGTCAGATTCAAAAATTCATTGGTATGAAACATTCATTACTAAGATCAATGTTAATGAGCTTACTCCCTAACTTTTCTGCCAGGAGCTTTATGGTTTCAGGTCTTATATTCATTTTTTTGTCCATTTTGAGTTAATTTTTGTATACGGTGTAAGGTAGAGTTCAATTTCATTCTTTTGTATGTGGTTGTCCACCTTTCTCCACACTCTTTACTGAAGAGACTATTTTTCCTCATTGCACAGTCTTGCCTCCTTTGTCATAAATTAATTAGGGGTGGTTTATTTCTGGGCTCTCTACTCTCTTCCATTTATTTATGTGTCTGTTTTTATGCCAAAACCATGCCCTTTTTGATTATTATAGCTTTGTAGCATAGTTTGAAATCAGGGAGAATGATCCTTCCAGCTTTGTTCTTTTTCTCTCAAGATGGGTTTTGGTATTCAGGATCTTTTTTGGTTCCATACAAAATTTAGGATTATTTGTTCTATTTCTGTGAAAGATTCAATTGGAATTTTTAAAAAAATTTTTAATGTTTATTTATTTTTGAGAGAGAGAGAGAGAGAGCATGAGCAAGGGAGGGGCAGAGAGAGTTGGAGACAGAATCTGAAGCAGGCTCCAGGCTCTGAGCTGTCAGTACAGAGCCTGATGCAGGGCTCGAAGCCAAGAACCGTGAGATCACAAACTGAGCTGAAGTCTGAAGCTTAACCAACTGAGCCAACCCAACAGCCCTCCATTGGAATTTTAATAGGGATTGCATTGAATTTGTAGACTGCTTTGTGTAATATACACATTTTAGCAATATTAATTCTTCTAATCCATGATCATGAAATATCTTTATATTTATTTGTGTCTTCCTCAGTTTCTTTTATCAATGTCATAGTTTTCAGTGAACAGATTTTTTACCTATTGGCTAAATTTATTCCTAGGTGTGTTTTTTGATTCAGTAATAAATGTGGTTGTTTTCTCAATTTCTCTTTCTGATAGTTCATGTTAGTACACAAGAATGCAACAGAGTTTTGCCTATTGATTTTGTATCCTGCAACTTTATTGAATTAATTTATTAGTTCTAACTGTTTTTTGGTGGACTATTCAGGGTTTTCTAAAAATAAACTCATGTGATCTGCAAATAGCTTTACTTCTTCCTTTCCAGTTTGTATGCCTTTTATTTATTTATTCTGTCGAATTGCTGTGGCTAGGACTTCCAATACTATGTTGAATAGAAGTGGTGAGAGAACATTCTTATTTGTGATCTCAAAGAAAAGGTATTATCTTTTCAACATTAAGTATGTTAGCTGTCATTTATTATGCTGAACCTTTATTATGTTGAAATACATCCTGTCCATACACAGTTTGTTGAGAGTTATTATTATAAGTGGATGTTGAGTTTTTTTCAGATGTTTTTCTTCATCAACTTAGACGATCATCTATGGTGTTTAGCCTTCATTTTGTCACTGTGATGTATCACATTGTTTGTTTGGCAGATGTTGAATCATCCTTGCATTCCTAGAATAAATCCCACTTGATCATGGTATATGATCTTTAATGTATTATTGAATTTGGTTTGCTAATATTTTGTTGAAGGTTTTTTGCATCTCTATGTGACAAATAATTTTAGAGTCTTAAAAATTTATCTGTGCTTCGTGTGCTTAAACCTCACCATTGCCAAAAGTGTGTCAAATGCTGATCTGTGTAATCTCTTCACAATTTTGGTATATACAAAATGTCATACAAATGGAATCATATGTTATGTAGATTTCAGACTTGATTCTTTAGAATTTCCTAAATATTGGGTCAATAATTCAAAAACCACTATTTATTTATACTATAAATGAAAAGGTATGTAATATAAGACAGATGGCAGGAGTTAGATTTCCTGCTGTTGGAGTGGACGATTACATACATGCAAATACATTTATATTTAGCAATATGCATTTAAAACTCATACATGTATTTGCATGATGTAATGAGATATTTATTTTTTATCCCTGGATAGTATTCCCTTGTACATGTAATACCAGATTAATTCCCTATTCAACTGTTGATTTTTATTTTTTAATTTGTATTTATTTATTATTTATTTATTTATTTATTTATTTATTAAAAATATGAAATTCTATTCAACCGTTGAATGATATCTTCATTGCTTTTAATTGTTGGCTATTATGAATAATGCTGTTATAAAAATTTGCATACAGGTTTTTATGTGAATCAGTGTTTTCACCTGATTTGAATATATACCTAGGAGCATGATTGCTGGTTCCTATGGTAATATTATATTTAGTTTTGTAAGAAACTGCCAAAGTTTCTTCCTAAGTGGCTATACCATCTTCCACATTCACCAGCAAGGAGTTAGGGTAATTTTGCCTTTCATCCTTGACAGCAATTACTATGATTGAGATTGCATTGAATCTATAGATTAAGTTGAGAGGAATTAACATTTTAGTAATCCTGAATCTCCCATGAGTGGGAACAAAACATTTCCCTTTCTTTAAATCTTTGATATTCCAAAAGTGTTTAGTAGTTTTGAGCATGCAGATTCTATATATTTTTTGCAATATTTACCTCCGTGAACCTCAAGTTTTGGTACTATTATAAATACTATTTTTTTTAATTCCAGTTCAAAATATTCATTGCAAGCTTATAGGAAAGTAATTGAATTTTGTATACTAGTTTTGTATCTAGTGATCCTGCTATACTTGCTTATTGGTTCTTGGGAGTGTTTGTGTAAATTTTTCTGGAAAGATAATATTATTAGTTAGTTAGTTAGTTAGTTACTTTATGTAATCTCTACCCCGAATGTAGGGCTCAAACTCATGACCCCAACATTAAGAGTCACATGTTCCACTGACTGAGCCAGCCAGTCACCTTTAGTCATGTTATTATATTTAAATAAACACTCCAAATAAATTTTGATGGCTTTAACTTTAAATTGTTGATATTTCATATTCTTCTTTTATCTGAAGACGTAGCATTATTAATAATGTTGGTAGCACTAATAATAATAATACTTAAAGCATAAAGCACTTAATATGTGCCACACACTATTCTAAACACTCTTCATATATTACTTTTTTTTTTCTTAAGTTTAGTTATTTGAGAGAGGGAGAGCACGAGCAGGGGCAGGGAAGAGAGAGAGAATCCCAGGCAGGCTCTGCCCTGTCAGCTAAGAACCTGACGTGGGGCTCATTCCCATGAACCGTGAGATCATGACCTGAGCTGAAGACTGAGAGTTGGATGCTTAACCTACTAAGCCAACCAGGCTCCCCGTATGTATGACTTTGCATTTAACTTCTTTCATTCCCAAGTTCCTTCCAGTTTTTGTTGTGATGTGTATTCAAGTATTAGGCTGGAGGAGGACAATACATATGTTGCCATGTGCAAATGAAACTTTATTTGCATTTGCCTAACTATGCTTCTGAGGCTATTCCATTTATTCAAACTCTAAACACTTCAACTCTCAACTATGTTTCCTGATACTAACTCACTTTTATTAATATCTGTTCATTTTTTAATTCAATAACCGTTTTTCATGCCAACTATTTTGAGGCTTATTACAGTACATCTTATGGGGTGCTTAGGTGGCTCAGTTGGTTGAGCGTCCGACTTCAGCCCGGGTCATCATCTCACAGTTCGTGGGTCCGAGCCCCACGTCAGGCTCTGTGCTGACAGCTCAGAGCTTGGAACCTGTTTCAGATTCTGTGTCTCCCTCTTTCTGCCCCTCCCCTGTTCACGCTCTGTCTCTGTCTCAGAAATAAACATTAATAAAATTAAACAAAAAATAAAGTACTTATTATTTTCAGATTGTTTTCAAACACAAGTGGGTTAACAGCTATAAGAATGGACATTATTAACATTTTATTCTAGCCTGGTTTGATCAAAGTACTTTGATTTTTTATTTAAATAAAGTTTTGAAACATTAGCAATTTGGAAACTTCTGTTCTTTACTAAGAACTAAACTATCCTATGATTCCTTAAATGAAAAAAAAATAATTTAAAAACACTTGTTTGCTTTGTACGTATGTGTGGTGAGACCTACAAATGTGTGTGGGAAATGCCACTTTAAACAATGGTGTAAAGAAAATTGTTAAATAAAAGTAAATTTGGACCCAAGAAGCGCTTTTTACAAAATGTCCTTGAAAAGTTATTACTGAAGGATCACACTTCTAAGTTTTTTCGTTAGCATGTAAACTGCGTTCCTGAAAAATTTCTAGGTTTAAAGGAGACATAGCATTTCATTTTGCAGTTGCTAATACCATGTGCTCATTAAAAATAGGGACTCCATAAATGTTGATGATCTGGCTGTCAAGGGAAGATGCCAGAAAGTCACCAGCAAGTATTTGTAACTTCAACTTTATTTCTCTTTTCTTCTCTTAGTTGTTTTGAGAAGATAGGCACTTGGAGAACCAGAATATACCTGCATCTTAGAATTCCTTCTGAGTTCAGAAAGTCAGCTTCTTTTTCCTGGGGTGAAGAGAATGCTCTGTGTTTTGTTGGAAGGAGAACACCACTTTGAGGGCAGGAGGTGGATGGTAATGGACCTCTAACCTCAGTAAAAGAAGTCTGATAACACTGGTAATGCCTTAGTGGGGACCTTTCCAATTTGGCAGAAGTAGCTCCACTTGGCTGTAGCTTCTCTGACTTGTCTTCCTTCACTTTAGATAATTTCTGAATGGAGTCCATGTTTTTTTTTTACCTAGTGCTTTTAGAATATTATTTTTGTATGTGTTGTTTTTCTTCAAGTGCAGTGATTAAAGTTTCCATAAAAATGAAATTGTCTTTTACTTCCAGGGCTGGACATAGTCAAGGTATGACTCCAAAGACATGATGGGATGCTTGAATTAATCATCCATATCTTCCTCAACTTCAGGGAGGGAGACCACTGACTTTATCCAAATTAGAAGTCTTAAGAAGTTTCCCTTCTTAAGTCTTTAGGTTGTTAGAAACCTCTTTTACCCTGGCCCCCTCTCCTGTGTTTACAACCTCTGGAATTTGCTTGTTTGGTTTGGTTTTCGCTGACACTGTGTTTGAGCTTTTTAAGATGGTTGTCTAAAGCAACTCCGAGGGAAGCAAAAACTTCTTGAGGCTGTTGCCTTTTCTTTCCTTCTTTCTTGATACCACTAGAGGGTGGTTTCTCCTTTGCTTCATCCCTTCGAGTGGCCTTTGACTTTCTTCTATGGATACCACCTTGTGGGATTTCTTGCTGATCAAAGCAGGAGGATTTTCCATCCCTTTTGGTATCCTTCAAAAGTTTATTCCTTGTGGGTCAGTTTGTGCTCCTTATTTTGACCCACAGCCCCTTTCCTCTGGGGCTCACTCAGGTGCTATTATTGACTGAGCCCCAGACCATCCTGGGAGGAATTTGTGTGACCAGGCTTCTGGTGTGGAACAATGGGTTGCTGGTCCTCCACTGGAGATCTGGACCATTGTCCACAAACACTTGATGAGGACAGGTGGATGATGGAGGGGTCTGAACATGGCAGTAATCAGAAGATTCCTGGACTGAGAAATAGAAATAGGAAGAAGCTGGTGAAACTCTGGGGCACCTCTTCCTCTCATCTCTCCTCTCAAGATTGTGAGACACTTTGTGAGGTATTTCCAGGTCTGAGTTTTCTAAGTTTTGTTGTTGTTGTCTTTTTTCCCTGTCTGTGATCGAGGATGTGGATTGGCTGTTGGAGGCTTTTCAATTTTCTTGGTAGTCCTTCTCTATGTCCTACTTCTTCTGAAGGTCCTCTCTGGGGCACGTTCAACCATTACCCAGCCATCAAAAACTACATGGAGCTAGAATGTATTACGCTAAGCGATATACGTCAATCAGAGAAAGACAAATACCATATGATTTTTCTCTTATGTGAAATTAAGAAACAAAACAGATGAATGTATGGGGAGACAAGGTGGGAGAGAAGAGAGGGAAACAAACCATAAGATACTTTCTTCAAGTTTTTAATGTTTATTTATTTTTCAGAGAGAGAGAGAGAGAGAGAGAGAGAGAGACAGAGTGTGAGCAGGGGAGGGGCAGAGAGAGAGGGAGACACAGAATCCAAAGCAGGCTCCAGGCTCTGAGCTATCAGCACAAAGCCCAACGTGGGGCCAAACTCACTAACCATGAGATCATGACCTGTGCTGAAGTCAAACACTTAACCGATTGAGCCACCCAGGTGTTCCCACAAGAGACTTTTAATGATAGAGAACAAAATATGGGTTGACAGAGGGAGGTGGGTGGGAGGGTGGGCTAGATGGGTGATGGTTACTAAAGAGGGCATTTGTGATGAGCCCTGGGTGTTGCATGTAAGTGATCATAGAATTCTACTCCTGAAACCCATATCACACTGTATGTTAACGAACTAAAATTTAAAATAAAAAGCAGAATAAAACAAAAAATGATGGCTCTTTTTCAAGTCCTTTTCATCAGTTTCAATCGTCTGGTTATACAGAAACCAGCTTATTCCCCTGGGCCACTGAGTCCCTGGCAAAACTTCCAATGCTGGTGTTTTCACAGGTTATTTACTGTTCTCATGACCGCTCTCCACAACAATGGCTACTGTAACAGGCAAGGTGGAGCGTTTCTTTACATATTTCCATAGCTTCCTAGGGTCCAGGTTTGCAGCCAGCCTTGCCTACAGCTTCTCCACCATTTGGAGCACGAGCCTGGCCACCAGCAGTGTGACCGTCCCAGCAGGGAGGGGGCCGGTACAGTCCTGTGATTGCAGCTCTGGTCTCCACGCATCCTTGGTGGGGACTGAGGTGCTACTGGCCACATGTGGGCTTCACATGTGTGCATGCCACTGGGAACCACTCGGTCTGGGGTACTGGCTTCTGCCAGGCCTTTGGGCAGCCACACATCTGGCCTGGAACAACTTTCCAGTGTGTCACCCGAGACTAAAGGAAACCTCAGCACCTGGGCTTACAAATCTTAACCACGTATTACCTCCACTTATGCAAAGGAGTTGTGGGTCATGCCCGAATGAGACACCTGTTGATGGCCCCTGGGCTGGCTGGCCTGCTCTCAGACCAGAGAGTCAGCAAGATCAACCCCTCAGTAGTGACCACCCTAGACAGAGGCTATGTGCCAGTGGTTAGCTTAATTTTAGCCTCACTACAACCCGAGGAAATGGGTTATATTATCTCCATTTTACAGATGATACAACTGAGGCTCAGGGAAATCAAATTCACTTTCACACAGTCACATAACAGAAGTGAAGAAGGAGCATAAGGCAAGCTGACAGGCCCACAAACAGCCCCTCACCCCCAGGTGGGACATGTTTGATCTTCCTCGGGCTCTCTTGGCTGCTCTAGAACAAAGAAAAGGGGAAAAACAAATGGTTAACTGATAGAGATCATAGTCCTACAGGACCTCAGTTTCCATCTATTTGCAAATATCTTAGTAAATCACAAGAAAAAAACAATCTCATCAATAGCCTAATCTCCAGAAACCTATAGACTCTGTTTCCTGGAGCCCAAACATCACCCCTCCATAAGGATGTGGGGAACAAAGGCAGAAGGAAATGGCAGATAGAATTAAATTTCCTTATAAGCTGCAGCCCAGTGACAGATACTTGAGGCTGGCAGAGTAAAATGTTTCTCCAGGAACTCCCTATGTCTTAATGCTAATGATTTGCTAGAAGGCAAACAACCTTAGCTTGACAATGACTAGGCCTCCAGTATCCTGTGAGTCTTCCTTAGCATATTAAAATCTCACTGGAAACTTCCCCTGGACCTTACCTTCCCATCTCTCCTCCTGATCTGGGGGCAGCTCTTCCTGCCCATGGGTCCTATCGCCTTGCTTTAATAAAATCCCCATTTTGCACTAGAGACGTCTTCAAGAATTCTTTCTTGGCCTTTGGCTCCAGACCCCACCAACCCCACTGTCATCCCAAAAACCTCATCAGAAGCAAAGTTACAATTTGACTCTAAGCAGTGTTAGGTCTTGTGTCTGCACCCAGAGTAATAACCCATGTGTTTTGTTTTTAACCCCAAAGCAGTGTCCGATACATAGGCACCAAATAAATTTGCTTGAAGGAATGAAAAAGTGAATCAATGGTCATTTGCTGTAATGAGCCTGCCCATCAGCAGTGGGACTTAAGCTAGGCCAGCCTAAAACACTCTCCCTAAGGGGACCTATTCTTAGCCTGAAAGATTAATCTTTAGTCTCATACTCACAACTAAAAAGAACAACTAAATAATCTTCAAATGGCATCCTTCACTGCACCTCCTTTGATTGGATCAAGAAAGATCAGATTAGATCCCAGCCAGATCTCCAGCGGCAGGTGGAAACCTGGCCTGAGGTCTCACCCACAGTGAAAAGCCCAATGGTTCCTCCTCCTTATCTTTTTCCTTTTTATATAGACTTTATTTTTTAGGGCAGTTTTAGGTTCACAGCAAAATTGAGCAGAACTATAGAGTTCCCATGTGCCCCCTGTCCCCACACATGCAGAACCTCCCTCCCCACCAGAGTGGTACACTTGTTGTAATGATGAACCTACATTAGAACATCATTATCACTGAAATTCCATAGTTTAAATAGGGTTTACTCTTAGGGTTATACATTCTATGGGTTTTGACAAGTGTATAATGGTACATATACACATTATAACATCATATAGAACAATTTTACCTCCTTAAAAGTCCTCTGTGCTTTGCCTATCCATGCACTTTCCAATAACACTATACCACTTCCTGGATAATGCAAGTACTTTATAATAATACAATATTCCAATTCCTTTTTCCCATACCTTGTATCACAGTTGTCATTCATTTCATTTATACTTACGTAAGTAAATACATGCATATATGTATATAAGTCATCTAAGCAAACATTAACATACATACAAGCATATAAATGAAGACATGCTTTCTATCATTATTTTAAACAAATTGTTTTCTGTTAGATAACTGAGAACAAGAAAAGCATGCATTTCTTAATGATCTTCCTTTCTTTAAATAGTTCTGAGTTTCTGACTTATATTAGTTTCCTTCTCTCTGAATAATTTCTTTTTAACATTTTACGCAAGGTAGAATTTGTACAACAAATTCTTTCAAAGTTTGTTTGTCTTGGAAATTCTTATATATCTCATCTACATTTTTTAAGTAAGCTCTATGCCCACATTGAGCTTGAACTCATGACCCTGAAATCAAGAGTCACATGTTCTACCGACTTAGCCAGCCAGGCACCCCTCTCATTTACTTTTGAAGGATAATTTTTCAGTTTACAGAATTCTAGGTTGGTGAATTTTTGTCAACAGTTTATTTCACTCCATTGTCTTTTCCTTGCATGGTTTCTGAGAAGAAGTCCTATGTAATTCTTATCTATACTTCTATACAGGTAAAGTGTCTTTTACCAATGGCTTCTTTCAGAATTTTTTTCTTTATCTTTGATGTTCTGCAATTTGAGTGAAACACACCTAGGTGTAGTTTTCAGTTGTTTGTGTGTTTTGGTTTCTTTCTTTTCTTTTTTTTTTTTTTTTTTTTTTTTTTTTTTTTTTTTTTTTTTTTTTTGTGGATTTTCGTCTTGTTTGATGGTCACTGGGCTTTCGGGATCTCTGAATTGGTTTCTGACATTGAATTAGGGGAAATTCTCTGTAATTATTTATTCAAATATTTCTTCTGTTCCTTTCCTCCTCTCCGTCTTCCTGCCTCCACCTCTCCTATCTCTCTCCTCTTCCCTCCACCTCCTCCCTCTCCTTCTTCTGGTTTTCCCATTATATGAACCTTTTGTAGTTGTCTCTCAGTTCTGGAATTTTCTGTTACTTTTTCCTTTCTTTTCTTTTTTCTTTTTTTTTTTTTTACTATTTTTCTCTTTGCTTTTCAGTTTTGAAAGTTTCTATGTATATCTTCTCAAGTTCAGGGATCCTTTACTCAGCCATGTCCAATGTACTAAGACCTCATCTAAGGCATTTTTCATTTCCATTGTAGCATTTTTGATTTCTAGCATCTCTGTTTTGTTCTTTCTTAGAAATTCAGTCTCTCTGATTTCAGTGTCTGTGTTTGTGCATGTTACCTACTTTTTATTTTAGAGTTTTTAGTCTATTAATCATAGCTTTTTAAAAGTTCCTTGTCTGAAATATCAGAATCCTGCCGTATCTGAGTCTGGTTCTGATACTTGCCCTATCTCTTCAAACTGTGTTTTGTTTGTTTTGTTTTGTTTTTCCTTTCAGTGTGCATTGTAACTTCTTGTTGAAAGCCTGGTATATTGTAGTGGGTCAAAGTAATTCTGGCAAATAGGTCTATGGCATTGCAGTGAGGTGTGCGGAGAGGGGTAGTATTCTGTAGTCCCATGATTAGGTCACAGTCTCTTAGTGAGCCTATCTATGCCTCTCAGCTGTGAACCTTAAAAGTGACTCTCAGTTTCTTCTTCCCCGCTTTGATGGGACAGGATGACTGGAGGGAGCTGAAATAGTTTTGTTCCCTATGTGGGATGCTAGAATGGGCTAGCTTTGGGTAGTTCCCTTCCCCCAGGTCAATTAGGCTCTGAAAAAAACCCAATAGGTTAGGCACTGGTAGAACAGTTTCCCTTAAGAGCAATCCTGTTTTAAAAGACCAGAATACTCGGGGGGCGCCTGGGTGGCTCAGTCGGTTAAGCCTCCAACTTTGGCTCAGGTCATGATCTTGCAGTCCGAGAGTTCAAGCCCCGCGTGGGGCTCTGTGGTGACAGCTCAGAGACTGGAGCCTACTTCGCATTCTGTGCCTCCCTCTCTCTCTGCCTCACACTCTGTCTCTCTCTCTCTCTCTCTCCAAAATAAAAAACACTAAAAAAATTTAAATAAAAAAAAGAACAGAATACGGGGCACCTGGGTGGTTCAGTTGGTTGAGTGTCTGACTTCCAACATCCGACTTCCAACATCTGACTTCTGCTCAGGTCACGATCTCACAGTTTGTGGATTTGGGCCCCATGTGCTGAGAGCTCAGAGCCTGAAGCCTGCTTCAGATTCTGTGTCTCCCTCTCTCTCTGCCCCTCCCCCATTCATGCATGTGCTCTCTCTTTCTCTCAATAAATAAATAAATAAATAAACACACATTAAAAAAAAAAAAAGGAAGAGAATACTCAGGGCGCCTGGGTGGCTCAGTCAGTTAAGCCTCCAACTTTGGCTCAGGTCATGATCTTGCAGTTCGAGAGTTCGAGCCCCGTGTTGGACTCTGCGATGATAGCTCAGAGACTGGATCTTGCTTTGGATTCTGTGCCTCTCTCTCTCTCTGCCTCACACTCTCTGTCTATCTCTCTCTCTGCAAAATAAATAAACAATAAACAAATTTAAATTAAAAAAAAAACAAAATACGGGATGTCTGGGTGGCTCAGTTGGTTGAGTGTCTGACTTCCAACATCCGACTTCCAACATCTGACTTCTGCTCAGGTCATGATCTCACAGTTTGTGGATTTGGGCCCCATGTGCTGAGAGCTCAGAGCCTGAAACCTGCTTCACATTCTGTGTCTCCCTCTCTCTCTGCCCCTCCCCCATTCATGCATGTGCTCTCTCTTTCTCTCTCTCAATAAATAAACAAATAAATAAACAAACATAAAAAAAAGAACAGAATACCCTAGCATATTTCAAAATGGCCACTTTTCCTTTTCCCATCCAGAAGTATGAGGGGATTTTTCTCTGATCCTCAGTGTGAGAACCTGGTAGAGGTCTAGGAATTAAACTCCCCTCTGGAGCTTTTAACACCCAGATTCACCCACACTAAGCCTCAAGCAAATTACAGTTTAAGTTTCCCACCCCAGCATTACCTCAGGAGTCAGATACTTACCTCAGTGTCTAACCTTTGTAACCTATGTTCTTAAGAGGTGCAGCTGTGTTTTGTTCCTTTGAAAGCCCTTGCATAATATGTTTCCTTTTTATTTAGGTCAGTTTATTTCATATCTTTCTGTCACCTTAACAAAGACAATAGAACATTGTTTTGCTGATTCAGGAAGAAATCAAATGATACTTCCTGGGAATCGCCCACATGTTGGCAGTGAGGCTGAAAGATTCATGGCGTGCTCAGGGCAAAATTCAGAATGACTAGGATGTGTGTGTGTGTGTGTGTGTGTGCGCGGGTGTTGGACAGAAAGAAAGGGTGATAGGGTGGGTGATCTGGAAGGAAGAAAGAGAGCACTAATGCAGTTAGCCTGGAATGCTAGGCTAGAGTCAGAATGCAGTGGAATTTAGAGCTGTAAAACAAGGGGGAGTTGCCTACTTACTACCTCATAGAAGCAACAGAGCCTGGGTACAAATTGATATTTCCCAACTCCCAAACCAAGATTCTTTCCACTGCTCAGCATGCCTCAGAAATCATTGAATTTAGCTTTTATCCCATTTATAATGGCAACAGAATCCTTTACCAAAGCTGCCCAGTTTTATAAGTAAGTGATATTTTCAGGTTCAGCCAGTGTGTTGGGTTGTATCCATCCACATGAGAGCCCAATTTCCCCAGTGTTCTGGGATTTAGAATATTCAGAGACACCAGATAGACACAGTGAAAGCTTGGTTTGCAAATAGGATTGGATCGTCTTTGTGGCAATTAGTAGGGTTGATGCATCAGGGATGTGTGGTAGAGGAAGTTGGAATGAAACCTTGGAGTAGGTAATAAAACTAAGTCCAGGGTTCAAATCCCAGACCCACCAATTACCAGTTATTTCTAAACAATAACAACAAAACAAACTAAACCACAAAAATATACCATTGATCTGCTCCTCTGAGCCTATTTAATGTGAATAAGACAAAATATTTACCTCTCCTTCATAGAACCATGCCCCTATTATAAATACAGCCTATGTCAGGAAACAGATTCGTTTCTTCTAATTTGAAATCTGAATAAATAAAAATAGCATTTGTGTTTTAGCGGCCTATAGACTATGAGTGCAAAACAATGCCCAATAATTTAATTTTTCAACACTCTATTTCATCAACGTAATGCAAATGCTTTCAAAGACGGGGAAGTGCTGTTTGGTAGGTGCGTGGCACAGCTCTGGGCAACTACAAAATGCTCAGCAAATGTTTTTATTTTAAAATACACTGAGCACAAATTAAAGATATAGAGGCCAGGATGGTGGACTTTGATAATTCAGTTAATGAGAGAAAATGGAGTTATTTATTACTCATGTGTGGATCAATAGTGCAAGGCAGAAAAAAAAAAAAAAGAGGGAAAAAAAAGTCCTGGTAAAGCTAATCTAACAAGCTAAATAAAGCATATTTATTAGAATGCTTTGGTGTCATTCCTCCAAAAACCTCCAAATGCTGTGCATGAAATTTTTAAAGCTTGGAATATTCAAAAATAGCATTGAAATCGTTGGGAAAATAAAGTTGGAGAGTAAAATCAGTGATGCTTAAGAAAAGTTGGGAACAGCAGGCCACAGCAACTTTTTAAAATTAGCTTTATACTGTGAATTTTAACACAGACAGTAAATTGTATGAACATATGTATAACCTAGCAAACGACTCTAAAGTTAACAGACACTTTATATAACTACCTCCATCAAGGGAAAAGGCATGGTCAGCGCTCCCAGAAGCTTCTGAACGCCCCTACTGGATCACAGCCTCCCCTCCTCTGGAGGTAAACATACCCCTACTGGAAAGGAAATTACTTACTTGCTTTGTTTTACAACCTGATGATTCATCCACAAATGAAACGATTTAGTTTTGCGCATTCTTGAGTTTTATGTAAATGGAGTAATGCTACATGTGTATTTATATATTTTCACCAGCATTAACATTTTAAAATGGATTCATGGTGTATTTTCTCTTTAAAGATAGATAGATAGATAGATAGATACAGATGATAGATGGATAGAGGGAGAGAGAAAGAGAGAGAAAGAGAGAGAGAGAGAGAGAGAGAGAGAGAGAAATAGATTAGCTGTGTCCACTGACAAGTCCTAAAAATAATGGCCAAGTCAGTAACAAAGAATATCTCTTGCACCCAGATAACATAATATTGTAGATAAAGGAAACAGGACCTCCTAGATAAGTGGTCAATTCCAGGTATGGAGCAAGAAATGTATTAGATGAGCCTGGAATGACATAACTCAAAATGAAGATGCTGTCAAACACAGTGGGACGGGAGAGCATGGGCAGGGCAAGAAGATGAGGAGAAATGAATGAATGAACTTAAATGAATTCAGCAATAGGTAAAGGGATGGATGATGGATGGATGGAAGGATGGATGGATGGATGGACGGAAGTGTGGATGGATAAATGTGTGATGAATATATACTCAGTAAAACCCCATTCTAGTTCTTCTGTGAACTTGTGCAGACTTTATCCTGTGCAGATTTTAAGGTGCACTTGAGACTTTGATATTTCACAATGGTTCTTTTAGGAATCTTTGGTCCTTAGTTGTTTTGCTTCACCTGACAAAATTAATTCTTCATGTCCAGTGATGTAACTTCCCTGGTTAAAACCTTTCAATGGCTTTGCATCACCCACAGGATATAATCCAAGCTCCCTCCATAGTTGTGATTCTCTGGTTCCTTCCTACCTCTCCTTTCTTATTTTTCTCCTGCCTTACTTGTTATTGGTCAGCAGCTCAAAACCACTTTATTAGTTCCTTTTGTATGCTATGCAATTTTCATCCCAGGCTTTGCTGGGAATCATATCCACCACCCTCTAGCCCTGACCTTTGCTCCAGTGAATTCCTGTCTCCTATAGGACATTTTGCATGACATTTCTGATTATTGCCACTTGACATCACAGAGAGTGCTTGTATCTCTAGCGCTTAGCAAACGACCTGAAGTATTCAGAAACATATTTATTTATTATATTTTGTAATTAATCGTACGTAGTTTTGTTATTTTTAAAATTTGTAAACAGGAAGCCCTTAATTATTTGAATCAGTTTTGGTGAACTGTCAGAGATGCTTAAGGTATTTTTGTATACACATAAGCAATTGTACATGGATTCCACACACCTAACTATTTAAAACATATCTTAGGGTTTTTAAAAATTATTTTTTCTAGGAATTCCCAGTATATCAGATGAAAATAGCAAAGTCTTATTTACAAGAGCAGAACTAGAAAAGAGCACTTGAATTAGGATTAAGATTTGCCTATAGTTTTTGTATGTAACTGTGGGGTGAGTCTTTAGCTAGAAGAGGCACATTTATATATTAGACAATCAGACAATCACCAGAAATCTTCAGAGAAAATAATTGTGTTGTGTTACACAAGGTAAAGAAATCAGCTTGAAAATTTGTCCTGAAATAGAGTAAATCAATCACATTGTGGGCATCCTGCAGCCATAGATTGTAATGCTTTTTCCTTAGTCCTTAATTTCATACCTTTTTAAGCCCAGTGAGAAATCTCAGTTGAATTAGTTATTTTCTCCTTTCTGGTAGAATTTATTATGATTGTTTTTACTGAAATTTGTTTTACCTCCTGAAGTGCTAAGATATTGGTTGTGTGTATCAATCAAAACGTTATTGTATTATCTTGTAACCTTTTAAAATAATTGATCAGACAATAAAAATAAAAATGGACATTAATTATGTTGAGGAAAGTTTTGCTTCTTCTTCAACTTGACACATTTTTCTTCCCTGAATGCTTTGAAACTGGTAGGAACTATTGATGATACCAATAATAAATTTGGGGAATTATGTTGCATAGATACAAAATGACAAACTTAACTGCATTTATATTAAAGCATTTTTCTGCTCATCAAAATGAGATGAGAAAATTAATATGTAAACCATTAAGTTATACCCAGATGCACTGTGTTCTGGCAGAAATAGATATTTGGTGACGTTATCTCCAACAGTTCATTGCAATTTCAAAGGGAAAATGCTTTAGAAAAATTACGTGACAATATTCAAAAGATGTTCATTAAAATATTATATATTTTGAAAGATAGGACTCATGAATTATTTTACTTGTTTTCTATGTCCTTTTTTATATCTTCTTACATATTTTTATATGCCGTTTTGTTTTCTTGGCTGCTATGTTTCAACAATTACACTTTCAGTAAGGAAGAACATATAAACTGTTTCACCAGAAAAGTTTTGAGTCATGTCATAATTTTCCCTTTAATTCTTAAGTATTTAACAAATAAAATTAAATTTTAGAACTGAGTTGTATACTTTCTTTAAAAATTAAAAGTGACAGGGCTCCTGGGTAACTTAGTTTAGTTGAATGTCCAACTCTTGGTTTCGGCTCAGGTCATGATCTCATGGTCGTGGGTTCAATCCCTGCATCAGGCTCTGCAGTGAACATGGAGCCTGCTTAAGATTCTCTCTCTCTCCCTCTTCCACTGCCCACTTGACCTGTCTCTCTCAAATTAAAAAAATAAAAAAGAAAAATTAAAAAAAGAAAGTATTTTCTTGGTCCTGGGAGTATTTTATGTTGAAATCAGACAGATGAGAGTACAACATAATTGAGAAAGAGGACATTTCTGGAATGAAGGTTTCCATTTATAAAATTAAAATATATTAACACCTATTTTAGAGTGGCATGATTATGAGATTAGTGGACTATTCCATTCTTCACCAAATTATGAAGTAATATTTCTGGTAATATTACGAAACACACTGACTTTGGGATCCCAACCTTCTTGACTGCTAGAAACCAGTTTTCCACTAGGTTCTACAACACAAGGTATTTCTGGGTGCACCCTGGAGATAACCGTAGGTAAAATATACTTATTCCTCACATCTTGACCATTTATCTGGCTGTGAGATCTCTTTCCTCTTGGCAGTCTCCAGTTTGTTTCATTGTGACCATATCTACAAGTTCTGTACTGAACTTTCCCTAGGATGTTGTTGTTGTTGCTGTTGTTGTTTCTTTCACCATTTCCAACCTTAGATGGATATTCTTTGTTTCTTTCTCAAAGATATCAGCTGAGATCATGGTGAACCTTTGATAAAGGCTCAGTGATACTGAAAAGTAAATGTACACAGTAGCTTACAGTTAGACTTGGCATGTCTCAGTACTCATAGGCCTATGCATAATATCATACATATACTTAGTTGTATGGCATTCTCCTTTCAACTTTCTGGGTTAAGGTTTATGAAACATCTATTTTGGGCTAGGCACTGTGTCATTGATTCTGGAGATACATGTGGAAGCAAACAGATAAAAATCCCTGCTCTCATAAAGCCTACTGTCTGGTAGGAAACAGATAAAAATGGTAGAAATAATAAATGGTTAAGTATAATGTGATAAGTATTATTTAAAAAGTAGATTGGGTTTAGGTAGTTTGGGAGATTCTGGGTAGGTAATTTTATATGGTATGTTCAAGGTTAGACTCATTTAAAAATGGCATTTGAGTGAGGATTAGAAAGGCTAAGAAAATTAATTCTGTAGATAAATTGGGACAGAATGGTCCATGCAGAAGAAACAGGAAGTCAAAGACTTTGAGATGAAATCAAATGTTGGATTTTTTTAAACATTTGTTAGTACTTTTTAAAAACTAATCTCTATACCAAATGTAGGACTTGAACTCACAACCCGGGGATCAAGAGTCTTGTATTCTATGGAATAAGCCAGCCAGGCACCCCTTTTGTTTTTTATGTTTAAATCATTGTTATTATTGTGGCAAAATATCCGTAACATAAAATTTCCAAATTAAATCACTTATAACTGTGCAATTTAGTGGGTTTTTATTATATTTTATTGAAGTATAATTAACATACAGTGTTATTTTAGATTCAGGTATACAATATAATGATTCAACAATTCTATACATTTTCAAGTGCTCATCAAGGTAAGTGTATTCTTAATTCCCTTTACCTTTTTCCCCCCTCCCCCCCCCCCCCCACTGACCTCTTCTCTGGCAACCACTCATTTGTTCTCTGTATTTGTCTGTTTTTATTTGGCCCTTTTTAACTTTGTTCATTTCTTAAATTCTACATATGAGAGGAATCATAGGGTATTTGTCTTTCTCTGATAGACATATTTTGCTCTGCATTATACCCTCTAAGTCCATCCATGTTGTTGCAAATGGCAATATCTCATTCTTTTTTATAACTGAGTAATATCCCATTGTATGTATATGTGTATATATGTGTGTATATACACACATATATACACCACACCTTCTTTATCCATTCACTTATGGCTGGACACGTTCATTGCTTCCATATCTTGGCTATTGTGAATAACACTGCAATAAATATAGGGACGCATAGATCTTTCCAGGCCTACTGCTCAGAAGAAAAATGACTGTTCATTGGGAATGTACCTGGTCACTGAAGAGCTCTGATGGAGGTGTACAATGAAATTGATGTTGTTTTCATGCTTGTTAACACAATATCCATTCAAAAGCCCATGAATCAAGGAGTAATTTTGACTTTCATGTCTTATTATTTTTAAAAAATGCATTTTGAAAGGCTATCAGAGGTAGTAAAATTTCTGTAAATTTTCTGTGCAATTGATAGTAACGTCCTCTCTTTCACTTCTGATGTTATTTTCTTGAGTCCTCTATTTTCTGTGTCAGTCGAGCTAAAGGTTTCTCAGTTCTGTTGTTATTTTCAAAGACCCAACTAGATTTCATTGATTTTATCTATTTTATATTCTCTATTTCATTTACCTCTCTTCTAGTTTTTATTATTTCTTTCCTTCAATAGCTTTGGCTTTCGCTTGTTCTTTTTCTAGTTCCTTTGGCTGTAAAGTCAGGTTGTTGATGTGAGTTAGGTCTCCTTTCTTTCTTCTTCTTTTTTTAAGGTAAACATTTTCAACTATAATTTTCCCTCTTAACACTGTCTTCATTGTACAGTAAGTTTTGATGTGTTGTGTTTTTATTTTTTAAGATATTTAAAATTTTCTTTATTGTTTCTTCTTTGACCCATCGGCTAAGAGTATGTTGTTTATTTCCACATATTTGTGGATTTCCCACTTTTCCTGCTGCTGTTGACTTTGAGTTTAATTCCGTTGTGATTAGAAAAGACACTTTGTATGATTTGACTCCTTATAAATCTGTTAAGATTTATTTGTGTGTGTGGTCTAAAATGGGGTCTCTCATGGACAATATTCCATGCTCACTTGAGAAAAAAATGTATTCTGCCCTTGTTAGGTGAAGTGTAATCTCTTTCTCCACTGTGTCTGCAGGTTTGTGGTCCCATTTTGGCTTCCACAACCCATGCCCACTTCTACCCACAGCTCTTGACCACCCGAGCTCTGAGTTGGATAACACAAAGACAAATGACTCAGGCAGCCTGTGCACAGGGTATAAGTTTTCAAATTCGGCTTGTTCTGGTTTCTGTTGCTCCTGGATGGGAACTAGGAACCAGCCCACTGCTACCCCCAGACTGTGCCATGCTATACCAGAGAGGAGGTGGAACAAGGGTAAGTAAAAACAAAACAAAACTTCTTACCATTTGAATTTTTATTGGGTATTCTCTTGGTTGTTGTAGTCCTTCCCAAAGCTCCTATAATGTTAGTTACAGTCTAGTTCCTTAGTGTATGTCTTCATGGGAGAGCAAGGGCCTGATGTTTCTTAAACCCCCTTTTTGTGGACATCAGTCCTGGCCTGCCATTTAAAGAAAAAAAAAGTGCAAAAAGTGGTAAAAACAGGATGAACAAAAAGGAGAAAAATGGGATTTAAGTTTAGAGAGTTAACGGGGAGACAGATGATATAGGGCACTTTAGATCATTTAGACCATAAAGGACATGATTTTTACTTTGAGAGAAATGAGGAGCCACCACGGGTATAGAGGTGGCATAGCCAAATGAACTGAGTTAAAATAACAAGAATACACCGACTGAAATGTGACTGTAATAGACAGTCCATAAGCAAGGTGGGAGAAGTTAGCAGGGCATTGTAAAGTGTTTATACTTTGGATATATAAAAGCCAGAAAGGCTTCCTGAAGATTAAATGTGTGATGTGAGCAAAAGAAAGGGATCCAAGATGGCTTCAAGTTTTTTGCCTCAACAACTAGAAAGATGAGTTGCCATTGTTCCCAGTTAAGTTTTGTAGTAAAAAAATATCTAGGATTGTTTAGCACAAGTTATTTTCATGTTTTTGGAGAATCAGAAAATGCCCACCAGTGTGAATCTTCTTAAGAATACTTGCCCTCTATGAGTTCAACTATCTTAAAAATTCCTAAAATGGAAAGTTTTTTTTTCTTCCTCTATTTAATCTATGGTTGACCAACCCACTTCTCATCTCCCATCCAAAGTTAAGTCTCGTCTCAGGATACTTATATTGGAAACATGAGCGTCCTTCAGAGAAAACCTCATCCGTAAGTCATGTCCTTCTATGCTGATGCCAGACAGCAACGACATCAGAATACATAACCCAGCATCATTTATCGCCTTAATAATGCCATGTGTGAAGCATTCAAATTCCAGCCCAGCTTCAATCATGGCAAAATCTTTTGAATTCCTTGTCACAACATTTCCTCTTGCAGGAAGGAAGAAGCATCCTTCAAAAGCTCTCCAGCAATTTCAAACTCAGCTTCTTATCTTTTAGCAGTTACTGTTCAAATAAGAACTCAGGTGTCAAGATCCGCCAATGGTGTGTAGGTCACACTGCACCCTCTGTATATCCATCGGAAAAAAAACAAACAATACCTACCAAGTAGACCAAGGCCTACCTGTGGCAGCTAAAGGAAATACAAAATGATGTGCCTTACCAACCCACATCGCACTCTTCAGTCAACAACACACATTCAGGGTTACGTCATATTTCTTTCCCCAGTAACAACAAGTACATGAGTACATGCTTGGCATTTTTGTTACCAAAAGACCTATTTCAAGTTTGCCCCAACCCTAGCTAAAGAAAAGTTCTTCTCAATTTAATTGCTTACTAGATAGAAACTACCCATAGGTCTTATGTAGTATTTTTATCTCCACCATTATCTACTTATATATATTTCAATTAAAATTTAAGGTCTCAGGGTGCCTCGGTGGCTCCGTTGGTTGAGCATCTGACTTCAGCTCAGGTCATGATCTCATGGTTCGTGGGTCTGAGTCTCACGTCAGGCTTTGTGCTGAGAGCTCAGAGCCTGGAGACTGCTTCTGATTCTGTGTTTCCCTCTCTCTCTGCTCCTCCCCCACTTGCTCTCTCTCTCTCTCTCTCCCAAAAATAAACATTAAAACATTTGTAAAAAAATAAAAATAAAAATAAATAAAATTTAAGGTCTTAGTTTCAATCTAGTAATCTTTTATATAATAATTAGCAACATTATTTGGAAAGTTTGTAATACAGTGTTGAGAGAATAAGTCTTTATTTGAAAAAAAAATGGTGGGGCGCCTGGGTGCAGTCAGTTGGGCATCTGACTTCAGCTCAGGTCATGATCTCACAGTCTGTGAGTTTGGGCCCTGAATCACACTCTATGCTGACAGCTCAGAGCCTGGATCCTTCTTTGGATTCTGTGTCTCCCTCTCTCTCTGCCCCTCCCCTGCTCATGCTCTTTCTCTCTCTGTCTCAAAAATACATAAAAACATTAACAAAAATTTTTAAAAAAAAGAAAAAATGATGGGAAATATTATCATTTTATTTTATTTTTAAGTAAAAGATCTGTTGTTTGGCCTTCTTTTAATATGAGTAAATAAAAAATGGCAAGTGTGAAGGCAAAGATGTCTATATTCTCTTGGGGAGGTTTTACTCTGAGGAGCTCTTTCTAGGATGCAGATTTTAAATGAAAGGAATATGGAGCCGGGAATTACATAACAAGTTCTGGCAGATCAGACTGGCGATTAGCGCCAACTAGATGGATTCATACAGGAGGAAAATATGACCAACAAAGTTGGAGCTAGAAAAAAATTCTAGACAATGGAGAGACAATCAATCCTTTCTCAGCTAAAAAAAACCAAGAGTGTAGCTAGGAAAGGATGGCAGAACAGATATGTCTGGAAGAAAAGAAGAGAGCAGGTGCCAAACTGTCTTAAACTGGATAGAAAGGAGAGGAATGCAGAGCCCAATTTGGCAACAAACAAACAAACAAACAAAACAACAACAGCAACAAAAAACACACACATGGTGGAGTTCTGACCCAGAGTTTTCCTTCCTGGGCTTTTATTTGAAGAGGACCTAATTTTAAGTGAGGTGGTCCTAAGAGCATGAAAAACAAAACCAAACAAACAAAAACAGTGGATTATGCAGTTCCCTTGAAGATGGAAGTTCTAGATGTTGGGAAATTCCTAATGGCACAAACACACACGTCAGTTTGATTGTGACTTACTCCCCTCAGGTTTCCAGATTTCAATTCCTACCTCCTCTAGCATTATTTCTAACGTTGGTTCTCCACTCTTAAAGTATATAAAATATTGTGTAAAGTAATTTGCAAGACAGATCTTGAATAAAATAAAGCTTCAAATTTGGCAATATTACTGTCATATAGAAAGTGAATGGATGGAAAATATTGAAAACCGTACATTTTTATGGTGTGTGTATTTAAATCCTTACATTTAATCTCCAAATAGAGCAAAGTTAAGCCGTTCTCTTTGATTTAGGTTTGATTAATGGTCTTCAGTCTTTCATTTAGAAAGTATTTTATTATTGATCTGACAAAGTATTTGTGCTATTTAAGTGTTTCGTGGGGAAAAACAAGACAATTTAGCAGGATATGTTGCAACCACCTCTAAAATTGCTTGCCAAATTGCCTTACTTACAGCATAAATGTTTGAAATAAAAGAAACTCAGAAGTCTGTGCTAAACAAAGATGAGGAAAAAGTCTCACACGTAATATGAATCACGGGGAGGCAATCTGAGATGTTTCAACACTGTTTCCTTCTGCCTTACAGTTTGTTTAAATATATTTATGTACCTCTTAATCAGTGATCCTTTTTCAAGTTTTGATTCTTTCCAATTTCTGCAGTGGTTGGGCAGCACCTTATCTTCTGTATGATTTTATGTCATTTTGGAGTATTTTGCATAAATGCTAGGTGTTATCTTTTAAATGAAGACATTATAGTGTTAAGTATGCAATTATATATTCACATTTGCAATGCTCAATGTCTACAAGATAATAATGCTTTTTGGCAAATTTCTTTTATAGGCTTAAGTGCATCTTGAAAGCTTGTATTTGCATGTAATGCAAACAATTTTATTTTTTAAAGAATTTGGATGTTAGTTTTCAGTGCTTTTACATAAATGACTTCTTTTTCTATTTAAAATATTATTAGTATTCCCACACTTGAGAGTTTGGTTGACTTTAATTTTTTCTTGCATAATCATAGCCATGGGAATAATACTTGCCATATATTTTTGTAATATATTAAAATGTTTTTATATTATCTATCAACTTCTTTTTTCCACACCTTATGTGAGTCATCAAAGATTGTAGCATGTTGGCATGTAGATTATTGACTGACATAGAAGGCTTTCACCTATTTCGAATATATATATTCGATCCAATTAATTGTGTTCCTGCCAATCCTTGTCTAGACAAAACTAAGATTAAGTAGGAAATATCTAGATATTATCCAGCTTTCTTTTTCTGCCACCAGAAAACAATAATCAAATACTCCCTTCATTCCTTTCAAATCCAAATAGTTTATGGTTCATTATTTTCTTTCCACTCATTTTTTTTATCAGATGTTGGACAAGTTAATCGGTATTTCATTCAGATGGAAGATCTTTATCCATGAATAAAAGTCCATAAGCAATCTTATCTGGAATGCTAATAGTTTGTTGATGTTTCTTTGGGCTTTTGTCGGTAATCTGTATTTCCTAATTAGATTTCAGCATATGACCCAGATCTTTTAAACTCTAAAATATTTATTTGGTATGTATATCACTCAGAATTCCATTTCAATTGATAAAAAAAAAGTGTCCAAAATAAATAAGTAAAATGGAATTTATTTTCTCAGAAAAAAAAAATTCTTGTGGTAGACTTCAGGAGTAATTGATTAGGATGCCCGGCAAAATGTCAAGAGAATCCAGTCTCTCTCTCTCTCTCTCTCTCTCTCTCTCTCTCTCCTTTCTCTCTCTTTCTCTTTCCCTCAGGTCCACTTTCTCTATGTCAGCTGTACTTTTAGGTAAATTCACCCCTACTGACAGTAAAATGGACATCAGTTCCACACAATATCCACACCTCATCTTCAAGATGAATGAGAAAATGCAACAAAGCAAATAAAATGCCCATGTATGGCTTTCATTGGTCTAAAATGGGGCATATGACCATTCTTGGCCAACTGTCACTGCCTGGAATATGGGATATGCCAGTTGGCTTAGGCCAGTTGAGGCCTACATCTGCAGACTAGAGATCTGATGATCCCAAACCTGGCTTGAGAGAAGGAACATTGGCACATGGTTTTAGTAGGTTGAAAAGTAAAAATGCTCCCTATAATCAAACATGTATTTTTTTTCCTTTTCAACTAGCTGTTTGACATTGGTGGATAAAGTATTAATTTGTTGACACAAACTTCCAAAGAGAAATCTATTGAAAGATGAAGTTATAGGAAATATATGACCTAGTACACAACTATGCCAGAAATTATTACATTTTTGCTTCCTCTTCTGTAGTATGTATTGAGTTTCCTCTGAGAAGAAGATTCTCAGTCATGAGATCAATTTCCCAACTCTTGCCCTGCATGTAGGTTTGACTCTGTAACTAGATCTAGCCTATGAATATATCCCATGTTATATATGCTACTGTGGTCTGGGTTTTTTTTTTTTAATTTATTTAAAATGTTTTTATTTTTGAAGGAGGGAGAGACTGGGCATGAGTGGGGTAGGAGCAGAGCGAGAGGGAGACATAGAATTTGAAGCAGGCTCCAGGCTCTGAGCTGTCAGCACAGAGCCTGATGCGGGGCTCGAACTGACGAACTGTGAGATCATGACCTGAGCTGAAGTTGGACGCTTAACCGACTGAGCCACCCAGGTGCCCCTGTGGTTGGGTTTTTTAACAAAGGTTTGTGCTATCTCTATTCTATCATCTTTACTCTGCCATCTGGATGTGGAAAACTCTAAGGAAAGAAAAAGATTTCAAAGCTTTGAAATGGAGAGACCCTGGGTCCCTGAATCACCAGATGGTGGTAAATAGCCCCAACCAGAAGCACCAGCAATGGACTGATACATAAGAAATAAATAAACTTCTGAAAATTGGGGATTTGATTATTGACCTGCTGCTGGTACTCCAATTAATACAAAATCAAATGAAGATGGAATGATTTTATACCAGCTCTTTCTAAATATCACTGTTCATCCTATTATTAACACATTACAAGAGAATGAACAAGTAGATGGACCTTATTTCTTTTTATATTTTTCCTTTTGAAATGGAAATGAATCCAATTTTTAGAACTGAGTCCCTGAAGAATAAAAATACAACTTTCACTCTATCATGCATCCCATTAAAAATAGAAATTACTATTTAGAATAATTATCTCAGCATTCTACCCACGAGCAATTTCAAATTGTCTGTCTCACTTTAAAGGAAATTCCAGATGAATGGCAGAGTCCTAGAAGTGAACAGAATTTGGATATTGGCAGAAAATCGTGAATGGTTATGACTGAGGATATCTTGAGGCTGGAATACGAAAGGAGAATTTTTAGCAATAGCACTGGAGAGTTGGCAGGGGGTCAGATCACTAAGGACATGGAAGGCCGATGTAGGGACTTTAGAGAACCTCTGAAGAGAGTTAGAAGGATTTTAAACAAAGAAGTTAGGATTTTGTTTTAGAAAGGCCACTCTGGACTCCAAGTAAAAGGTAGCTTTTACCCCAGAGGCAATGACAACACAGATCTCAAAGTTTATATGCTTATTAAGAATCCATTGTGGGGGTTCCTGGGTTAAGTGCCATTTGGTTAAGTGCCAGACTCGTGATTTCAGCCTAGATCATGATCTCAAGGTTCACTGGTTCAAGCCCCACCTCAGGCTCTGCACTGACAGCTCAGAGCCTGCTTGGGATTCAGTCTCTCTTCCTCTCTCTGCCCCTCTCCTGCTCTCTCTCTCTCTCTCTCTCTCAAAAACAAACAAACAAAAAAACAAAAAGAATACATAAAAAAACATTAAAAGAAAAAGGATCAAGAGGCTCTGGGTGGGTGGAAGTTTCCAGAGCATTCCACAACTCTTTCTTGACACTGCTGAGTACCATGGACGGTATAACTGAATAAACAGGTGGGCACTACATTTTTGCAAAAGAAAGTTGTCAGAATAAGAAGATAGCAATCAGTTGAGTGTCTTACGTTTCTAAAGAGAAATAAATGCCAAGTGGTCTCGTAAAAGAGCTGTGACATATAAGGCATCATTTCTACCCAAGTCATTTCCAGTTGGGTCAAAGAGGAGCCAAGCTCATGGAGCTGACTCTTAGTGACAAAGGTTCAGAAACAGTGTAACAGAATCCAATAATCTCTGGGCCCAATTCATTCCCTTGGCCTTTCTTCTTCACTGCCTGTCATCAAATGAGTGATGCCTAAAAGGCTCTTGAAATGTATAATAAAAAGAAATGCATCAGCATGGGACCCATGTAAAGATATTGTAAAAAAGGGGATTGAGCAAAAAGGCCACAAGAAAAGAAAAAGATAAATTATATAATCAAGCCAAAGCATAATACGCATAACATTGCTTCACCAAATCTGCCTGGAACTAAAAGAATTATTTGGAGAAAGCCCATACTGGAGGCAAAAATCCCAGTTAGGAGAAAGTTTAAATAATCCAGATGCATCCTAAATTAGGACACCAACAGTGAAAATGGATAAAACAGTTTATAGATCACTGTTGTCTGCCTTTGATTTTCAGGCATAAGACTTGGGTTTATAGAATTGCAATATAGTCAAGCTCAGTTTCAGTGGGTACAACATGAATAAAGGAAGCTCAATTCTTTGGGCAGTTTGAGCAAAAATTTAATTGTTATTAAGTATTTAAAAAAATAGGAACTGAAGAGAACTTAGGGTCTCTATAGGTATGGGCATTTCTCTGATATGAGAAATCTCTTAGGCCAACAATAGTTATAAAAAAGTTCTCCATGACCCATTCTTACCCAAACACCCTAACCATGTAATGAGGACTGTATCATTTTTAATGAGAGATTTCCCCACTCCATAAATACTCTACAGTATCCTCAGAGCCAAATCTCCCATTTTTGGATTCATTTAATATCCCATAAGGTATGGGCTATAATTTGCTAAATCTTTTTGAGAGAAGATTCTCTTGGATATTATTAACTGCTAACCAGTCTGCCTCCACCAGCTACACGGCTTCCAGGCTGGTCCAGTTACACTTCCTTTATCCAAAACTCAAGGCCAGATGATTTCAGAATTCAGAATTTTTAGCAGTTTCCAAAGGGGTGTTTTTTTATTAATTTTATGACAAGCCAGTAAGTTCTGGAGAAGCATCTCATATCAGAACCTGTTAATCTTTCTCTAGTAAAACAAAAACATGCATTCTATGTGGAATAAATAAGGACTATAAGTAGCTTGCAACATTTCAGGACAGGTCTTATCATAAAATAAGTTAGTGGCAAATGTTTTTCAGATTTTAAAAATTATTACTTTTTGGTTTTGTAAATACAAATAAGGAGGTATTTGAGACCTGTTTTTCTATAAACATCACATGACCCGGCCACTCCCCTGCTTCCAATACTATAATGGCTGCCCAATTACGGCATGAGAGATATCAACACTTGTAAAATGCTACAAAAGATTGACTGTGCTCTGGTTCCATCTTACTGAGCAAGAATTATCTTTTACTCATTCTTCCTCTGAAGTTCATGTTGTAGCCATAAGAGGCCCCTTATTTTTCCCTATATGAGGTTACTCCTAATGTTTCCAAGGAAATACCAAGCTTTTTGTCACTTTTTTTGATTTGCTTTATCTGGACTGCCAATCCTACCTTTCATTTTCCCCTCACCTATATAACTTCATACATATCTTAAGGCTCATTCAGAAGTCACTACTTCAGTAACTGCTCTACCAGAATACTTTGCCATTTAGCCATTCACCCAACTACTCCCCTCCCCCCTCCACACACACACACACACACACACACACACACACTCTACACACATAGGATCCAAGCTGAGTTCAGTGCCCCTGTTCCTATTCTGTGATCCTTTATGATCTTACCTACTATCTTTATCAGTGCATGTACAACATTGTATCATACGCTTTTGTTGATATCACTTTTTCTCTGTCCAGATTGAGTCTTTAGGGAAGATAATTATAACTTTCTCACCTTTGAATCTCTATGTTTTTAAAATTAGGTGATGATGTTTTAGAAGATGTTCACTGTTGAGAGGAAACAAAAAAAAAACATAAGAAGAAAATTAATGAGTGACAGAATGAATGAGTACATGGGTTTACTATAATGAGAGAGCATGTGATTTCCTCAGCTGTGAGAAAACACAAACACCAGCAATGCCTTTGTTAGTGTTGGCAAAGGTCATCCCACCCAAGGATCCTTGAGTCATTTGGATGATATTAATTACCAAATTTTACAACGGGCTCATCAACATGTTGCCTGCTCTAAGTGCCCAATTTATACACCAGCAAGTCCCTGATTCATCCATGTGTTAATATTTTTAAAAGTAGCTTCTATCGGCAATAACTTTCGCACAGAAGATATTTCTTTAGGACAAATGGCCAGCTGGTGCTAATGGGATTCTGCTACCTGAAACCATCAGCACCACCCAGAAGGTCATTTGTCTCCCCAAATACCCTGGAGAACAACTTTCTCCCTTAAAATGCCGTGCATTTTAAATAATTGAGTTTTAATTTCAGTAGAGTTCCCTGAAAAATAGATCAATATGGCCACACTGAGCTGAGACAATAGGAATTGGTTATACACACTTCACATGTCATGTTCTCACGTGGTCTACCGTCAGCAAAAACAGTGTGGCTTGAGCTATTTTTTTAATGAATGGAATGTCTGGTTATGGAGTATGTTTAAGGTTGAAGACACTACAGTTTTGTTTTGCTTTTGCTTTGCTTTCCTGACTGGCTCTAAAAATGAATGGAAGAGCCCACAGTTCGAAGGCTCTGGTTAAAGGCTGAAGGTTTTGGATTACTTACCCTTCCTCTGGTCCTGCTAGCCTAGAGAAAGTGACGATGCCTCATTCATCTCTCTTCTTCTCTCTCCTCTTATTCAAAAAAAAAAATTTTTTTTAAGCACCAGCATGTGCCAGCATTGGGACACTAGGATTCTAAATTCAAACAAGATATGGTTTTTGCATTCTAATAGCTTATTTCAAAGCTAGGGCTGATTCTGACTATATTGCAGTATTTGTTGACAATATGGTAAAATACCTGGCCCATAAGAAATGCCCACAAATAGATGGCTATGTGTCCCTCTCCTTCGTCCTCTCTTTCAATCTGCCCATTTGGTATCCTAGGAGCTTTGCAAAACTTTTTAGGCTAGGAAGAGGAAAGCCACCACTCGGATTTGCCAATGTTTCTGGCAATTAACAATTAGGTAAAGAAAAAGGATGGTGGAGAAAGTCGTATCTGAGTTCAACTAATCTTTGATAGTAATTGTCTAAACATGTTATCTGTGTTAAACTAAATGTCTTACCTTTAGACATTGTGTTTTCATCCAGAAGATTTGGATCTAAAGCTTTAATTCACAGACTGTCAACACCAGATGGATCTTACACAATTTTACAGGGAAGGAAACTGAGGCTCACAGAGGACTTTGAGAGGGAAAGAAAATAAGAGTGATAAACAGCTAATTGATGGCAGTCTATAGACCACTTACTCCTCACCCAGTGCTCCCGTATCATGCTATGATATCTGAAAGTCAGAGAAGTAAACCCAGATTGGAAGAAGCAGATGAGTAAGGAGGGCTTGTCACATAATATCTGAAGCCCATGAGACTTGAATTTATATGAGCAACACCAGGTGATGACAGGCAACCAGGTGACACTGTAGTGAGCACTGCCTTCAGAAGAGAGAATCTGTCTCTGTTGTTATCACACTGCCATGAGTTGTAAGTCCCTGGGCCCCAAGGTAATTTGCTAGCTAAACAGAAACCAGGATCAAGTTACATGATTTCACCAACAGGGCCTCAATGTTTACTTTGTTTTCCAAAGTGGTGTTAAGTCCATCCAAATTTTAATTGAGCTCTCTCTTTAAGAAGAAGCCATGGAAGAAGAAGAAGAGGAAGCAGAAGAAGAAGCAGAAGGAGGAGGAGGAGGGGGAGGAGGAGGGGGAGGAGAAGAGGAAAACAGATTAATTATTTAAAGTGTTGTGTGATACTGGGGCGCCTGGGTGGCTCGTCGGTTAAGCGTCCGACTTCGGCTCAGGTCATGATCTGGCGGTCCGTGAGTTCGAGCCCCGCTTCAGGCTCTGTGCTGACAGCTCAGAGCCTGGAGCCTGTTTCAGATTCTGTGTCTCCCTCTCTCTGACCCTCCCCCATTCATGCTTACTCTCTCTCTGTCTCAAAAATAAATAAACGTTAAAAAAAATTTTTTTTTTAAAAATAAAATAAAGTGTTGTGTAATACTGAAAGGCAGACGACCAGTAGCCTGATGGGAGAAGCCAGGATTCAGGCTCTGGTAGCTGATGCGTGGAATTAGTCTTCGTCTAAAATCTGCTCAGTGCATTATTTTCATTCCCCCCCCCCTTGATCCTTAAAGTAATCTTTATGGGCTTCCAAATCTGCTTCCAGCCCGACTCAGAAACACACCCACAAACCATTGTGCAGCTCTTAGGTAAACTGAGAGATACTTGAGTTCCCCACAGAGTGAGATAACATCTGGGGATATGAAGAAAATTGCTGTGAATTAAACTTCCTCATTTTGAGAGCAGAGTGGAAGTCGTGAACGTCAATCCTAAAGTGATTTAGGACACATGAAATCCCAACATCCGCCTTCTGCTTCATAAGCCCCCACAGACAGCAACAGCTCCCTGTTTCAAGCTGTAAAGACGGGCTGTGTGCAAGGGTTTGGTCTTCCTGGGAAAACAAACACACAATCATGCTGCTTTGCCATTACCACTTTTCATCAAACAGAATAGATCAAAACACACACATGCAGTGTGCCTGGGTGGCTCAGTGGGTTAAGCGTCTGACTTGTGCTTTAGGCTCAGGTCATGATCTCAAGGTTCCTGAGTTCCAGCCCCACCTGGGGCTCCACTGACGGTGCAGAGCCTGCTTGGGATTCTCTGTCTCCCTCTCTCTGCCCCTCCCCCACTCATGCTATCTCTGTCTCTCTCAAAATAAATAAATAAACTTTAAAAACAAACAAACAGAACGCACCCACTCTTTATCCTAAGGGACCTGATCCTTCTGATATGTGTGTTTGTGTGGGCTGGTTCCTCAATCTGAAATCCTGTGGCCTCTCCCTCCAAATACATCATTCTAAGCCTACATCTTCAGTACTTCTCAGGTTCTGTCTCTACTTCTCATGTCTTCTGTCCCATGATTTCTTCCTCCTTTGATTTCTAACATCATTTATAAAGTCTGCTCTCCTCCTTTAGGGACTTATTTATTTACCATCTAGAATTGTCTTCTCCATAGACACAATGAAGGGGAAACTTAATTTGAAACCAGGAGGTTTTTCTAATTTGCTTTCCAAGCCTAAATTTCTCATCTCCAAAATGGGGAAAGCATACGGATTAAGTGCGGATTATGTCGAAGAGGTGAGATAGTGTTTACCTGTGTGTCCACAGTAGTCTGTTACATTTCACTTACACATTATAGTTTCTGAGGAAGGGAAGTTTTCTCTTGGCCATTTACAGTGTGGCTGCATTTCTAAGTTTTAAAAAAATGCTCAATTATGGGGCACCTGGGTGGTTCAGTCGGTTGAGTGCCTGACTCTTGATTTCGGCTCAGGTCATGATCCCAGGGTTGTGGGATTGAGCCCTGCGTTGGGTTCCACACTCTGCATGCTTACGATTCTCTCTCTCTCTCTCTCTCTCTCTCTCTCTCTCTCCCTCTGCCCCTCTCCTCCACTCACACTCTCTCTCTGTCTCTGAAATAAAAATACAGTTGGGGCACCTGGGTGGTTCAGTCGGTTAAGCGTCCGACTCTTGGTTTGGGTTCAGGTCATGATCCCAGGGTTTCATGAGTTTGAGCCCCACATGAAGATCCTACTTGGGATTCTCTGTCTCCTCTCTCTGCCCCTCCCCCACGTGCACTATCTCTGTCCCTCTCAAAATAAATAAAGAAACTTAAAAATTTTTAAATAAAAATAAGACTTAAACAATGTCAAAATGCTCAATAAATTAGTTTTTACTCAACTACTCCAACCCCTGTTTAAAATGATGGTTTTCTTGCACAACTTTACACCCCCTCAGCTATGAACCTAAAAAGCAGGAAAATGAGATGCCGGCCCGTCATCTCATTTTGTACCACCACTCACAGTCTTTGTTTCTTTTGCATGGAAGAGTGCTTGCAAGATACACATTCCTGCCCTTAGCCTCCCTCCAAACATTAGAATGCAAGGTGAATGGATCCAGGCTGTATAATTTGCTTTGAATAACAAATTGCATTTACATGCATACATCCAGTAAGTGCTTCGGATGGTAATGGCATTGATGATCACTCACACCAAAACATGATTGAGTGGAAGCTGGAAGGATAGATTTTATGAAGTAAAGTTGAAAGAATTAACATGTTTATTATGACCTAGCAATAGCTAGGGGGGAAGTATCTTTAAGCATTCTTATTCCCTTCCATTTCTGCATGTATCTGGCACTTGTCATAACAGCCCCAGGCAAGTTCCAATAATGAGAGTAACATATGGCATTTGAAGAGTGCCAACGCCAAGGAGGGAGCATGATTTACAGGGGCACCATCGGGGGAAGTAATGGAGCAAATACTCATGTCAACTTTAGGAAATTGGTTCCAGAAGATAGTTAGATCCTATTTCTATGTTCTGTGATGTCTAGCCTCTCATCATTTTTTATCATTGTCTCCTTTTCCTACATCCTTTTTTAAATTTTATTTATTTATTTTTTTTATTTTTAAACGTACTGACCGCTGAAACAGGCTGTGAGGAGCTGAAGTTCTGTCATTTCCAGCAAGACAGATCTTGATGCAATACAAAGAGGGAGGAACTTAGTTTCAGATTTGTTGAGACATTTCTGCATAATGACCAATGGATGCTAAAAAAGTTGCAAATGATCAATTATCGTCAAATACATTATTTGGTGTACAGGAGAGCAAAACATAAGCATTTGGCTCAGTTTTTAAAACCTCTAGATAATCCCTTTGGATACATAATGGCGGCTGTTGGAAAATACGCACACGGGTTGCGGAATCCTCCTAGAACCCTAAAACTAATTTGGTAACTATGTCCTCGCTAAATACTGAGACAATGTTCTCACTCAACAGTTTTCAAGAGCATATTTGTTGTTGCAGTTGTTGTTTTAAGAAAATCAAAAGTTTTGACAGCAACTGAAGGTTTTGGAAATCATACGGGTTTTTTGTTTGTTTTGTTTCATTTTGTTTTTTAATCTCTACAAATTTCTCATACCGCCACAGAGAGCAAGACTGTTTTCTAATGGGTTTAATAAGGAGTTATGCCACGAAAAGGAGTCTGTGACCCAAATGATTTGGAAAACACCTTGCTCTATGTGTCTCTTAGAGACACTTACCTACAAATGAGAAGTCTCTGACAACTGAATAGACTTTTTTTTTTTTTTTTTGGAAAGGGGGAATGGCCATTGGTCATCACCTTCTGTTCGAGAACTGTATCACAGGGCTATCAAAACCTGGAAAGAAGATTCTCTTCTATAAAATACAAATACAAATGGTCAGCTTTGGGGGTTGAAAGACATTAGAGAAAGCAGTACAATCCTACACTAGGCTGATAAGAACTGGACCCCGTACACTTTCCTGTCAAACACGCACAATAATACTTCAATCATAAGGGTGTGTGGCAGAATGATTGCATGTAAATACCATTTTAAGTGGAGTTTAAGATGATTCAAGGATTTCACTACTGGAGATATTTCTGGCTCTAAGTTTTGAAAATACGCTAAAATATATCTTATTTGTAAAGATATATAAAAATTATGTATCTTTTATTCTATTGGAAAAAAAAAAGTTGTGCTATCTTTGATCCATTTCGTGCCAAAAACAGTAATGAGTCATATATACAATACAATTCAAATAAAAGACTTATCTATTTAAAACCTCTTGCAAACGGACAGACTTCCATAAGACTAACACTTTAATTGACGGCAAGGAGTTTGGTAAGTCAGAGTTCAGGGCTGATTTGTTAGCTGAGTACTATTGTGACCAATAATAAATGTTCCTACAAAAAAACAGTCATGAATATACAAGATCTAAATATGCATGAGGTTATTTTGTTTCAAGAGTCATAACTCAAACTGGCATCTAAATTCTTCATGGAGATTATCTTTCATTTGTAAAAGCTTGTAGGACAGAGCTGAAATTGTCCAGTTCTATTCAGAACTAATGAATATTTTATATTAGTTCATCTCCACATTGTAAAAGATTTACATCTTGAGGACATTAAAATTAACTTAAGAGATTAATGCACAATAACAAAAAAAGTAGATTCACTTTCAAGTTAAAATCATGGGGAAGGCTTTGTTCTGGAATTGCCAGCCTGCCACCAAACGCACAGCCCTGTCCCAGGCTGTTCCACAGTGATGTCCTCCGGTCATAGGTCAACCGAATTTTATTGTATGTATTTAAATAATCAGTCTGGCAATTGTTTCTTTGCTGAAATAGCTATTTCCTAAAGGCACCCTGGGGCAGAAATGATGACTCTCAAACAAGATGAACTCATCTTCCATAATTACAAAGGACCTAGAGAGACAATGTCTAGGCATTCAGAGTTCAAATTTTGGTGAGTACTCCAAAGGGTACTTTATCTCTTGGAAAATCACCATCAAGAATATGGTTAAAAGCCCAATGACAGTAAAATGACACGAAAGCCTTAAAAGCAAAACTGTTTGGTTATTCACTCTCATTCAGATCTGTGGTTTGCTCAATGGAAGAATTTATTTTAGAATTTCGAATGACAGGACCAGGTTGAAAATATCTGGGAAGCATTAAAACCACTCCATGCATCAGTCAAGTGGAAGTGCCATGTGAGGGTAACATTTTTTTCAGCAGCAATTTCAAGAGGCCCACTTAGAGCCAAGAGACTTTCCATCATGAGCATATAAGGAATGCGAGACATCGCTCAAAAGACCCAAAGTCAAATTTAGATGTGCCTTTGAGCAAATCGCTTTGTGAACTCGGTTTCTCCTCTAAGACGTAGTGATAATGTTATTTACTGAGCTAGATTGCAGATAAAATGTGACGCTTTATGTATAGGGCACGGAGTAAGTTCTTCACTGATAACCATGTGCAGTCCAAAGCAGTTCACTGGCGGAGATATATATGAATTGATTTCAGGAGTGCATTCTTTTTGTAGATCTGAATGTTGGTGTGCATATGTTTGCCTCTGAGTGTGAGAGTGAGTGCGAGAGAGAGCCAAAAAGAGAAGGAGAACAGGAAAGAACATGGGAGAACAAGAAATTCTCCTTGGTAGAGAAAATGAGCTATTTGGTCAAAACTTTGGTTAAGCAGGATAGAAATGTGAGCTGGCTTTCTCCTCCTCACCTATCCTTGGCTCCCTTAAGTCCAGTCTTCTGATGGAGATGATGCCAATCAGCGGTAGAAAACCATTCTGCTCTTTTGCCTCGGAGCTGCCTCAGGGGCCAAGGTTAGAAGTCTTTCTTCTACTCCCAGAGGCGATTTTTGAAGCTTTTGGTCCTTGTAGCTGAAGTAAATGCTACTATCCATTTCCATCCTAGTATATATTAAACTACTAAATTATAGTGTAAGAGGACCACCTTCCATGCTCAAATTAATAATAATATAATCCTGAAGACCTACCATACCCCATATATCCACTGGCTTTCAACTTAGTAGGAGGAGAAGCAGCCCCCTAGGATCCTGAGGAATTCAGGGAGGCCCCACAGTGATGGCTCCCGTGGATACCTAGCACGTCTCATTGTGCTGACTCTGTCCTGCCTTGTAGCCCCTGGTCTCATCTCTACTTGTCCACATGGGTGTCTGGGAGTGCCATCCGGAGAGAAAAGCTTGGCAATGCTGGTGCCAAGAACAAGTTGCTGGATCCCCTCGCAGCTTCTGATCCTTGGTGGGGGATGGAAATGTAGGATTTTGGACCAAGTTGTGCTGTGTTCTCTGCTGGAGAGGTTAAGTGGGGGGGGGGCGGGGGGGTGGCAATTTGGGCATATTTTGTCTCTTGCTCATGGAAGAATTTCTTTATAGCCAGAGGCTTTAATGTTTCTCCTGAAGACCACCTTCAAACCCCCCTTTCACCAAAGAGCTCAAAACCAACTCAAATCAAATTTCTTACCTCTAAGAAGTAGGCATAATATCTACTTCATTGGATTTCTGTTAAGATAAAATGTGATGCTCTGTGGAGAATTTCTGGAACAGTCCATGGCACACGGAGAGTGCTCAATAAATGGGAGACACGTTCTTATGGTTGTTTTTAGGACCATCATTGCCACCTAGAAACACATTTGTGGGATTCTTTGGTTTTGTTTTTGTTTATCAACTAAAACATGACACAGTTGAGAATTCTGAGGGGAAAAATGTGTTCTGTCACTGCCTGAAAATGTTCCTACTGCCTCTGGAGAGCCTCTTCAGCGTTATGATCTCATCTTTCAAAGTTTCCGTCCTTTTAAGTCTTTTCAGAATTACGTTTCTGAAAGGGAGGTAGGATGTGTTGTTAGGAATGCGTTTTGAGCAGGTGAGAATCTTCACAGTGAATTATTTAGGTTTCCTGAGAGTGTGAGAGGATAGAAGCATTGCAGAGGAGCAGGTAGGTTAATGATATTCTGTCTTTTGCATATAGAATAAGCGTGGTTCACCTCCCATAAATTGGCTTTTTATGTCAGATGTCAGAAACATGTCCAATTTCTCTCACTGTTTGATCTCTATCAGAAATGTCCCGCCAACATAAAATGTAGAATCATTGTTACCTTGAAATCTCAGCCAAGAAACTTTCTGAGTTTGTGTTCCGCCACACAGAAAAGAATTTTCTTTCTCTTTCTTTCTTTCTTTCTTTCTTTCTTTCTTTCTTTCTTTCTCTTTCTTTCTTTTTCTTTCTTTCTTTCTTTCTTTCTTTCTTTCTTTCTCTTTCTTTCTTTCTTTCTTTCTTTCTTTCTTTCTTTTCTTTCTTCCTTTCTTCCCTTCTTCCTTTCTTTTCCGTGTTTGTCCAGAAATGTCTGGATTCTGTCAGCATTCAAGCAAAGATGCCCAGAAAGATGGACTTAACACATTTGGTTGCACAGCACTTCCTCCACCTGGTGATAAATATTTTCTGATTTGTTTCTGCATGATGCTTAACACAATGATTCCCAATAGTCCCCAGCCACTGCAAATGTGTATCAGGGTCCTCTGAAAGGCTGGTTAAACCATAGATTTCTGGACTTCACTCCCAGGATGTCTGGTTTGGTAGGTCTGGGATAGAGCCTGAGAACGTGCATTTCTGGCATGTTCTCCAGCAGTGCTACTGCTGTTGTTCTCAGGACAAACTTTGAGAACCATTGTCTTTCCTAGAGAACATCTTTCTTGCTGTGGATTGTTGGAAACAGAAGATAAGGTGCCCACATTTTCTTTCCTGACATATTATAACTGCTTCCATTCTGTATCTTGGATGTGTGTTCACTTCCAATTTCTTACTAACATGCTTTGTTTCATAAAGCAGGCATTATTAATTTTTGTTGTTGTTGTTGTTGAGACTAAGGGATGAATAAAGGGCTAGTAAACTTTTTCTGTAAAGGATAAGATATTAATTGTTTAAGACTTGGTGGTTCACACACAGTCTCTGTTGCAAATATTTAACTCAGCCACTGTGGCATGAAAACAGTTATTGACAATACGTAAACAAATGGGTGTGTCCGGGGTCCAATAAATTTTTTTTTGCAGACACTGACATTTGAATTTTATGTATATCTTACGTGACATGAAATATTGCTCTTCTTTTGATTTTGTTCAATTGTGCCAAAATAGCAAAAGATTTCTTAATTCTCAGGACATACAAAAGCAGGGAATAAGGCCAAGGGTGGCCCACAGGTCTCCCTTTGCTGACCCCAAGGATAAATCCTTGCACCCTAATGCATCGAATGATAAACAAGATGTTTTTATATTACCAGTCTACAGATGAGCAGGTGGTGAAGCCCTGCTTTGTTATCCCCTACAGCCCAAGTGTCTAAGGACCAAGGGAGTCCTTACCTGAAAAGATTCTTCTATTGGTAAATATATTAGAGCTTAAAGGAACTGGGATATCTGTTTTCAAACAAATAATCAAAAACCTAAAGGTATCTGTTATCTTAATGCCCAGTGGGCTTGGGGCTTATTAGCACTGTAGCACCCAGCCCTTGGCAAGTGGGGTCCATGATGAATATTCGACACAAAGAAAACACATCCTGACAGAGATATTCTCTATATCAGTAAATTCATAGCAGCATTCCATTTTTATATGAAAAGATTAAGTCCATTGTTCAGTTCACAAGGACCCTTTTATTACCTTCATCCCTTTACCTTCACATTTTTTTAAGTCTTGTATAATATTTTCACTTCCCCAAATCACTGCATTAGCTATGTAGATCTAGCTCAGCATGAATATAAAGCTCCCAAGAGATCTGTGTACCCAGGCACTTTGTCGAAGGTGATGAAAGATTTTATATTTTCAGTCAGATTTTTTTTTTTTTTTTTGCTGGGACTCTGCATTACAGTATATAGGAACATATGACAAGAACTAAAAATAAAGTGGATTTGGTTAATGTGTACCTAGCCTGGGACATGGGAATTCAGCAGACATAGCTGATTGAGCAAGTAACTGTTCACATCCGAACGGAATTAAACTTAATCTATTCACTGACTTTTAATCTCCAATTAAAAGTGAGCTACGGAAAATAGACTGAGAAAAAAATTGCCGACCTAAGCTGCGTGTTTGACAATGATCGTGAAATGTGTGGCAAATACGGCCAGAAATAAGGTCACCTGATCCCACGCTATGAGTCCCCGTGTTTGTACAGAGAAGGATGGGTCTACTGAGCAGTTTTCTTTAAACTGCAAGAGACAGGCAGGAGGAATCCGAGGTATAAAGATGCATGTCCTTGGGAGAATGCATTAATTAATGATGGCACAGTAATCTCACATTTAAGTGCTGCATTATTGTTAAAAGTGTTATTATAATTGAATTACATGTTCTGCGGGGGAGGAAAAGAGCTCATCCTGAATGTACAATTAATTGTCATTATATAAATCCTCCAGCAGTGTCGCCAAACCTAGAACTCGTAATGAATGTGAGTCGAAGATAACAGTGGCGGTTGTTTTCTCCCCACAGAAGCCTCAAGATCCACTAGGGAGATGGCTTGGTAGTGGCACTTCTAGTCTTTGGCAGCCTTTCATCCTGGAAATAGCCGTGACCCGGCTGTTAGGAGTCACCTCATGGCCGTAAACATCGGTCCTTTTTTATACCAAAGTATTCTCATATATAAAGGGAGCTGACCCATCTGATCCTCCCACATATGGGGATTAGTTGACGATGATACACAGATCTAAGAATTTATTATGTTAATTATGATAATTCTTCCTCAGCTGGGTCTGTTTTGCAGCTTGCGTCCTGGAGATCACAGCTAGGATGAGGGATCCTTCCTGCTCTCAGCAGGTACAGATTGAGAGTCAATATCCTCCCATAAACTTCAAGGCTGTCCAAGCCAGACAGTGAGTCGTGGATGCCCAGAGGACTGGCACAGCCCCAATCCTGGGGGACAAAATCCTTCAGCGGGCATGTCAGACACCTTAAAAGTCCTGGAGTGGGGCAAAAAAAGCCTTCTGAACAAAAAGGGGAAAGCATGCTGCTCATTTTTCTACCCTGATATTCAGAAGTGGGGCGGGAGAGGGCTCTGTTGCATCGTACCCATCTACTTGAACTTTATTGACCCTGTCGACACTTCATTCTGCTGCAGTCTTTTATTCATAATGTACCTCATTAATCACTTCCTCAGAGCCTCACGTATCTTTTGTTGCTCTTGTTAGTGTGATGGTTTGCTTTTTCTCTGCTGATAGATATTTGGTCAGTTAACCCTCAATGTTTGGCAGCAAAGGGAGCGAAATGCTGCTAGACCAATATCTATTTTTCCCGCTTTTTGGTGTCATGGTTTATCGCATCCTTCCATTTATACTTTTAGGTATGTTCCTGTCTTGTGACCTAATTGCATTTTGCTGAATTAATCTAAGATATTCCCCAATGCTGAGAGGATCATGTGCTATCAAAACTTAATTTGCATTCAAACAGGTGATTTCGTTTTTGTTTTCCACTTAAAATACTTGGGTTCCCTTTGGCTTTAGAACCAGTCACATCAGGGTTTAGAGCCTCCCTTAGCTTATTATTTACTGCAGAGTATTGAGCAAATTACATGTTTTCTCTGCATTGTATGTCTTTTACCTATAAAATGAAAATAAGAATATTTCATATATCTGAAATAGAAATAAAATGACCTAATAATTTAAAGCACCATAGTACCTTGGTATGAAGAATCCTTCTTTAGAAAAACTAGTCTTCTTTGGAAAAAAAAAAAAAAAGATGGGTAACTGAGGTGTTAGTGTGTGCTTTTTAGGGACAATGTCAAAAGGAAAAGCAAAGATTTTGTTCTTTGTAAGCCAGCAGGATGGTAGGTGGATAGAAAAGCTTCTGTCTTATGTATCACTGTGAGGCTTGCGAGAGCCAAAAGCTAAACAGTAATTGTCTCTCATGACTGCTGAAATACAGCTTGTACATCCCAAACCTCAGCCCTTTCTGCCTATCAAACACCTACCTGAACTTCTTGTCTTGGTTCAGTCCATGTTCTTCCAGCAAAACTTCCTTCATTACCTATGGCCTCAGTCCCCTCTCCCATCCTGACCCTCTGGTCCATGTTTTACGATACACTAGCCTGTTAGTTACCTGTGATTCCCAGACACTGGTCAGATCAAAGGAATTGTCTGGAGATTCTTACAAGCACAAATGAAGATCTTGTTAGAAAAGAAGAGACTACACTCAAATACACGTGGCCCTGCAACCAGCAGCATTCATTCACTTCTCAACAACCTTCTCTGCCAACCATGGAAGTTTTCATTTGAGACCTGAACACTGTATATCAAGCATTTCTTGTGGTGTCTAAGCAGCTGCAGACTTGGTAACACCACTTAACTGGGCTGTTAGAACCTGTGGGTGGGTTCCCAGGCCTTCACTCCTTTGAGACTAACACCCTGCCAGACATGATGTAGCTCTGCGGTGTTCAACCCAGCCTCTGCATTAACTTCATCGGGAAAGCTCCTAGCACATGCCTGGGCCTCATTCACACAATTAGATCTGAGCAGTGGGTTCCAGTGTTCCCTCGGTGATTCCAGTGTGTAGCCAGGGTTGAGTGACCATTCAGCAATCATGTATTGATTTACTCATTAGGAGAGTGATTCATAGGAAACCATGTTTCGTTGGCAGGGGTAGAGAGGGTAATCAATTCTCTTTGTAACCGCCAAGGAAGCCAAAATAAAATGAAGAGAGGAAAACAGTGAAGCAGTTCAAATTAGGAAAATTGAGGTATGAGCACGGGCTCTGGTTGAGGACTACATTTGCTTTGCATACACCCTGCTCTCCCCTTACTCCCATCTCAGCCGGTCTATCATCACCTTCCCCTTTTCCAATGCCCCATGTCGCCACTCAGAGAAGGAGCTTCTGGAAGAATCAAGGAGAAAAGCAGGTCCTCACATGGATCTCTTTGCCTTTTCTTGTCGTTGTGTAAATGCAGACCCAGGGTGCTTTATTCCTTCAACCAAGAATGACTCCGAGAGGCCATGGTAACAACTCCAAAGGGGAAGAGATTGACACAGCAGTCCTCTGGGCATGGGCTTGGCTCACAGGGGTGGGGAGGGCAGAGGAAATTCACTGAAGATTCCAAGCTGTCAGTCAGCTTGCTAAAGTAGGAAATAACAAAGATTTTGAGTCCGACACTCACACACGGATAAAGTGGATACCCTGACAGAGAACAAAGAAAAGATGTTTACTTTGCCATGAGGCAAGAAAATAAAATAAGTGACACGCAGGTTAAAACAACAACTAAAATGACTGTCCCCATTAACACACAATAAGATTGTGTCTACAGGATATCTCATGAAACCTTTAAAATATAACTTCACAGGATTCAAATTCAACAGACCCAAACCTACTATACTTGTATTTACTAGCAATAAGCAACCAGAAATAAATGAGAAGAAATAATGTCACTTTTAAGAGATGGAGAAATATTATTTTTTGAATGTAGGCCAAAATTTATACTTAATTGTAAATCTAAGAGAACATATTCAGATTCTTTTCACTGAAAACTGAAAACTACAAAGAAATCATAGGCCTAAATTGTCAGAGAACATATCATGTTCATCTATTGGAAGACTCAATCTTTTAAAGATGTCAATTTTGCCCAAATTGATTAATGCAATTCCAATCAAAATCCTTGAGGGATTTATTGCAAATATAGACAAGCTGGTTCTAACACATATGCAGGAAAAATGAACAAACAGAATAGGTAAACCAATTTTGAAAAGAAGAAAAAAATAAAAGCAATTATACTGCATGATTTTAAGGCTCCTAAGAAAGTACAGCAATAAAGGTATTGTGGTATTTACAAAGAGATGAACACAGACTGAAGGAAGTGAACAGATAATTGAAGAAAAGTCCTGCACAAACAAGGCTATTGGTTCTGGCAAAGCCAGATGCAAAGATGCAAAGACAAGTCAGTGAGGCTACGGGGTCTTTTAACAAATGGTGTTGGAATAATTAGACATCCAAAAGTAAAAACATATATCTTGATATATGTTATACCTCATATAAGTGCCAACTCACAGCTGACTATAGACCTAAATATAAAGCATAAAAGTAAACCAGACAAACCCTTTGTGATCTGGGTTTAGGTAAAGAATCTGGGGACATAATACCAAAACATAATACAAAAGGAAAAAAATCACTCTACAAAGTATACTATTTAGAGAATCACACATTTGTTAAAAGAATTATATCTAGGCTACATTAAAAATCTCAGAACTCAATAAAAAAACAAAAATACAATTAAAAATGAATAAAATACTTGAACAGATATTCATCAAGACAATATATGGATGGTAAATACATAAATGAAATAGTGGTCAACATCGTTAACCCTTAGAGTAATTCAAATTACAGCGACAATCAAATATCCTTATGCTTCTATTAGAGTTTTTAAATGCACGTGTACACCCACACCCACATACACACGTACACGTGCATGCACACACATACACACACACACACACATACACACACACACACACACATCCCAGCAGGCAAAGGAGGCAAGGAAAGAAATCTCATACACTACTGATAAGAATTCAAAATGGTAAAGCCACATTGAAAACAGTTTGACTGACTCTTATAAACACTGCATTTAGTGTATGTGTCTACTGGTGCATAACAAATCACCCTAAACTTACTGGCTTAAAAATAAGATATATTATCTCATGGTTGCTGGATCAAGTCTAGAGACATCTTGGCTGGGTCCTCAGCCTAGGGCTGCACAAAGCTGCAGTTGGGGTGTGAGCTAGGCAATGTTCTCATCTTGAAGTTTTTTGGAGAATAATTTACTTCCAAGCTTTCTCAGGTTGTTGACAGAATTCATTTTCTGGTAGATGTGGTACTGGTTTGGGGCTTGTCATTAGCCGAGGGCTTCTCACGGTACCCAGAGGCTGCTGGGGTAATTCCCTGGTGGCACATGAGAATTCTGTAGATGGCTGCTTTCTTCACTAAGGCAGCAAGAAAAGTCACATACCATCATATAATCACAGGAGTGAGATCTTTGTCCTACTGTGTTATTTAGAAGCACGTCAGGGGTCCTGTCCACGCTCAAAGGGACTTCATGAAAGAGTGAACGCCCATAGGAGAAGATTGGTGAGACCTACCTCACAGTTTGTTCACAACACCAAAAAGCCTAGCTAGGACACCCCTGGGTATTTACCCTAGAGCAGAGATAAGAACACTTTAAAACATGTAATAAATAAAATAGACTTTAGATTTTGAGGACCATAATTCTCTATCACAGCTAATCAAGAGTAGCCTGAAGCAGCCACAGACAATATAGAAACAAATGATCGTGGCTGTGTTCCAATAAAATTTTATCTACAAAATCAAGCAGTGGGCCAGATTTGGCCTGTAGTCCTTAGTTTTCCAATCCCCCTCCTAGAGAAATAAAAATTTATGTTCACAGAACTGATCTGTATACAAAAGTATACAGCAACTTAATCTGTAATTGCCAAAACTGGAAACAGCCCAAATATCCTCCAACAGGTGAATGGATAAACAAACTACGGCACATCCATAGCAAGGGATACTACTCTGCAGGAAGAAGGAGCAAGCTCTTAATATGTGGAGTAACTCGGATGACTCACAAAGACCTTTTCAACGGCATTCTACTGAATGAAAGAAGCCAGTTTCAAGAGTGTGCCTGTTGTGTAATGCTTTTTTTTTTCTTTTTTTAGAGACAGAAGGTGTGCATGCACACGCATGGAGATGAGTGGAGGTAGGGCAGGGAGAGAGGGAGATACAGAATTCGAAGCAGGTTTCATGCTCAGTGCGGAGCCGGATGTGGGGCTTGGTCCCATGGCCCTTGAGCTCAAATCAAGAGTCGGGTAGCTCAACCAGCTGAGCCACCCAGGCACCCTGATGCTATTTGTGATTCTCACAAAGACCCAGCTCTACAGAAAGAGAATATTTTGGCGTTACCAGGATCAGGAGGGGGGGGGGGGCTCCATGCGGTGGCAGAACTGTTTTATTTTCATTATGATGGTGTTACCATCATGACACATCTGTCAAGGTTTGTGGAACTGTACACCACAAAGAGGTAAACGTTGCTTTTTTAAATTTTTAATTCAAAACAAAATTTGAAAATTTCAGAACGGTTTGCTCTGTTCTAAATAAACTTTTTAAAAATTATGCACTGGGTCCTTGGTCAGAGGTGTGCATGAAGAACTGCAGGTCCAAGGGGACTAGCTTAATTTCAATTTTATTTTTTTTATTTTATTTTAAAAAAAATTTTTTTTAACGTTTATTTTTGAGACAGAGAGAGACAGAGCATGAATGGGGGAGGGGCAGAGAGAGAGGGAGACACAGAATCGGAAGCAGGCTCCAGGCTCTGAGCTGTCAGCCCAGAGCCCGACACGGGGGTTGAACCCACGGACCGCGAGATCGTGACCTGAGCTTAAGTCGGATGCTAACCGACTGAGCCACCCAGGCGTCCCTTAATTTCAATTTTAAAAGGAGGTGGGGGAAATTGCTAGATATTTAAAATTAAGGTGTCACATTTAATTTCATATTATGAATGAAGCTAATACCTTTCCATTCATCTTGCAAATGTCATCCATGTAACTTATTCTGCTGGTTTGACTCCACAGTCCCTAGCTTAGCACATTTCCTCTGCTTCAAATATCACTTTAAATTGACTGATGCTCTCAGGGAGGACAATCTTTGGAGATAGCTAGCCCTCTGAGACTACCATGACCCATTTCACTTACTTCTTTATGATGGGCAAGTCTCTCCATGCATCAGGACTTTGGGTATCCAATCCCTGAAAGGAAAGAGTTCAACTAGAAGACTTTTCAAGTTAATTTTATTTTAAAAAGCCTCATATTCCATTATTTCAGGGGCATTTACATAGGACAATCTAAATATACGTAAGTTCTGGTTCCAGCATGTCCTGGTGGTTTCAGCTCAGGGAGTTTCCAGAATGTAAATATTACTGCAATGAGTCCCAAGTGTAAATAATGTCCATTTTTCTTTTTTTAAAATTTTTAATGTTTATTTATTTTTGAGAGAGAGAGAGAGAGAGAGAGAGAGAGAGCAGTGGGGGGACAAAAAGGGGCGGAGACACAGAATCTGAAACAGGCTCTAGGCTCTGAGCTGTCAGCACAGAGCCCAATGCGAGGCTCGAACTCGCCACAACATGCTAACGAGAGCCAAAGTCTGATGCTTAATCTACCTACTGAGCCACCCAGGTGCCCCTCGTTGTAAATATTTTTAACACTTTCATGCATCACACTGGCTAGAACTGCAGACCACATCCTTAACCCATACTCACTTGCATTTTCTGTCCTCAGAAAACTGTAAGGGTACTTTCTTCACTTAGCAATGAGGCCAAACTTTAGTCTTTGGCTATTGATTAAAACTGCAGTTTTAGCATTAACTATCTCACAAATATTTGCCGAGCTATCAGCACGTGCCAGGCATTCCACTAGGTGCAGAAACTACAACACCAAGAAAGCAGGTGTCTCTGCACTATCATGGAGACCACAGCCAAATGGTCGGGCAGATCTTTCCAAAATAACAACAAAATAAATATAAAACGGGAAGTTGTTGCAAGTTTGCAGAAGGGAAAACAGAAGATATTTCATGTGATGTATTCTATTGCCAAAAGTGTGTAATTTGCCACAGGAGGGGATAAAAGATAGTCTTATTCTTTTTTGTGCCATCAAAAAAAGCTCATGCATGGAGATTCAGAAGGTTGCCGAGGCATCACCAATGTGAAGCAAGACTTTTTAAGTCAGTTCCTTTCCATTCTACTATATAACCACAGCCAATGACAGAGCAAGAAGAATTTAACTTTTACTCATCTAATTATGTGGACATTGCAGTGACTATGGTCTGTCAATAAGTCAACATCAAATTTAACTTTTACTCATCTAATTATGTGGACATTGTAGAATGAAGATGGTCTATCAATGAGTCAAACATCAAATATGATGAAGTGTCAGGGACATTAAACCAAAACTTGAAGGATAAAGGTGATTCTGGAAGTCAATCCTAGATATCCACTTTGGTTGGAATATATGTTCTCACGGAACGTAGAGAGAATTGAAAGCAAACTGTCCCCTTAACCAAAATGTAATAGAATAATTAGAATTACAAAGATTACTTTCATCCCTGCTTTTCGAAAAGAAAAAAAATTAAAACACTCTTCAAATCAATTCAATGTACTCTTGTAATTAGAGAACATTTAGCAAGCTCCAATATTTCAAGCCAGATGGTATTCCTCAAGGATGTGAGAAAGGAGATTTCTAACTGTAACCTGAATAAATACTGGTAATTTCCACCATCATTATATATGTCTTTCCCTCCCTAGCCAAGGAGTTAAATACAATAATGACTTATGTATAATTAATGTCAGTCTTAATTCTCTAATCTTAAGAGGCTTATTCACTGCAAAATTGCATTTGTCTACAGATGATTATCATTCCTCCTAAACTAGCCTCAAGAATAAGCTACAATAATTGAACTAAGTATGCATAAATTCAGGTTATTTTTTGTACTTATAAGTCATCAATGCACATGTGTTACAGAGAGTCCTGTGCTATTATAGTAACAAGATCTTAAGAAGAACATTCAGGTGGATTCTCTTGCAAATTGCTGTCTGCATTTGACCGAGATGTTTAATATCTCACAGTTCACCTTAAGAGCTGTGAAGACAAGTTATAGGGAAATCGACCAATAGGTTATACACACATGCATACTAGAACATACATACTTCTCAGTACGATGCTGTAGGACAATATTCAATAGGCAGCAAAGCTTCCCCCAGACATGGCTACTATTTCCCTACCAGGGACTGACGACGGAGGAGGAGAGGCTCTTCTTACTGAGTCTCTGCTGTGTTCGTGTGTGGGGTAGTAGGGGTACCAAAAGTTAAAATACTAACAAATGTCGGGGGAACTGTGTGGCTCAGTTGGTTAAGTGTCCGGCTCTTGATTTCAGCTCAGGTCACAATCTCACCATTGTGAGCTGACAACACGGAGCCTCCCTGGGATTCTCTCTCTCTCCCTCTCTCTCTCTGCCCTTCCCCCCTTTTCAGAATAAATAAACTTTTAGAAAGGACTAACAAAAGCAACCACAATCAAGCCACCTGTGGCTTCTCATATTGTGACACAATGTGAGTGTGATGCAGTATGGCATGTGGCATTACTGGGGTCTGCACGGACCACAGAGGTCTGACTGATTCAGATCTGTGGGGGAATATAACCAAAGAAGCCTCCTGAAGGAAGCCACATTTGAGATCAGTTCTGAAAAACAGACCTTACTCCAGTGACATAATTAGTTCCATAGAGCAAAGGATATGAAGTGAGTAGAGGCAGAAGATAAAAGATCACTGGGGCCAATCCCAAAGAGACAGAATGCGTGGTTAGGAATCTGCATTTGGTAACCAGCATAGGATCACTGAGGGACTTCATCAGGGAAATGACAGTCAAGTGTTTCTGGAATTGGAATGTCCTCTACGACAGCAACTTCCACAGTCTTCCAGCCTCACAGGTGAGATAGGTTAGTGCCTAGACTTAAATAGTGTCAGAGAGGTTGAAAAAAAATGCCAACTGAATTAAAATCTATTAGGGAGGTAGGATGATGTGCCCTCGAAGGAATTTCAAGGGTGTTTTCCAGATTACAAGCTTGGAAGATGGTGGAAAGGAGGGCTCAGAGGAGCATGCGTGAGAAAAGAGGCTCGTAAAGGAAATGCAGATTTCGGTTGTACATGTATTGTGTCTGTGGTTCCTTTGGGGTATCTAAGCAGTGGTTCCGAACTTGGATGCGCTTCTCAGGAAATAGAGTTGATGAGAGAGGGATATTTTGAACTCTCAAACTGTGTGCCCTGACCAGCAATAGCATCTGGGAACTTGTTAGAAGCGCAAATTGTTGCCCCCAGCCCAGACCAATGGAATTTGAGAATCTTGCTTTAATAAGGCCTCCAGGTCATGCTGATATACATGAAAGGGTGAGAATTTGTTTGCGGGATTGGGGATCATGGAAATTTTGAGTGTTTGATGAAAGTTATACATGTTGTAGTGGAAGGGTCAGGTTATTTCAGGAAATAAACATCTTGTATTAAATACCCAGGAGTTCATGGAAGGCTGAAACTCATCCAATGATGCTTTATTGTTTTAAGTGTATTTATTTATTTTGAGGGAGAGAGAGAGAGAGAGCATGAACAAGCAGGGGAGAGCCAGAGCGAGAGGGAGAGAGAATTCCAAGCAGGCACAGTCAGCATGGAGACTGACGCAGGGCTTGATCTCACAAACCACAAGATCATGACCTGAGCTGAAACGAAGAGTCAGAGACTTAACCATCTGAGCTACCCAGGTGTCCCATCCAATGACACTTTAGAAAACACACCAAGCAGACCTAGTTCCACTAGAACATCACAATACACTTGTATTCACCTGCTTGGGTTGCCATAATGAAAGACCACAGACTGGGTGGCTTAAACAACAGAAATGCATTTTCTTACCATTTTGGACCCAGGAGTTCAAGATCAAGGTACCATCAAGGTTGGTTTCAAGCCTTTCCTCATAGCTTGTAGAAAACCACTTTCTTCCTGTGAGCTCGCATAACATTTTCTCTGTTGGACAGAGGTGGAGAGAGAGGGAGAGAAAGGTAGGGAGACAGAGGGAGATAGAGAGGAGGAGTGGAAGAGGGAGATGGAGGGAGACAGAGAGAGAGGGGATGGGGGAGGAGTGGAGGGAGGGGGAATGAGGGAAAGAGAGAGTGATATCTAGTGTCTCTTCCTCTTCTTATGGAGACACCAGGTCTATCATATTAGAACTCCATGCTTA